>NC_074724.1:24346950-24646950 GCF_947242115.1 Biomphalaria glabrata | reverse complement strand
TGTCGACTCTTTTTATTTTAAAACTTTTTACTAGATAGATCTAGAGTTAAGAGTCTAGTGACGACTAGTCTAGTAGTATTAATCTATTACTACTATTAGATCTATAGTCATAATAGTCTATATTTAATTATTTTAGTCTCTTAGTGTAACATAATAGTATTATATGTACATTTGCACACTAGCGCGTCAGTGCAACACCGCTTGTGTTTACGTAATAAACAGGGTTCCTAATATGTCTTCCCTCTTAAACACTAGTTTGTTATTTGTGTAACACAAATATTTTACATGGTGTCAGAATAAAACTTAAAAAGCTGTCCAGACAAAGGTTTTTATTAATCTAATAATGGCTTCTTTTTATTTTGAGCAACCAATCTTGAATTGGAATGCTAAAGATCTGTATCAAGAGTTTTTAAGGTTTCAACAGCAGGTGAGCTTTTGTTTCAAAGGACCGTTAGCTGGTGCCGATAGTAAACAAAAAGCCGGATGGCTGGGAATGTGGATAGGTCAGCAAGGCCGTGAAGTTTACAAAACTCTAAATATTACTGATAGTGAAGAGGGAGATCCGCAATTGCTATTAAAGAAAATAGAAGACTACATAAGGCCAAGACAAAATAAAAGAGTGTCTAGATTTAGAGCACATCAGAGAAAGCAGGTAGAAGGAGAAAGTTTTGATAACTTTGTTAAAGTCCTAAAGCTTCTCATTATGGACTGTGAGTATGACAACCCAGACGATATGCTTATAGATTTGATCATTAGTGGAGTCATACACGAAAAGGTACAATTAAGACTTCTTGATCAGGGACAGAAGTTGACCCTTAGCAAGGCTATAGAAATAGGACAACAATATGAGATGTCACAAAGCCAAGTGAAAATGTTCTGGGGCCAAGAAGTTCTAGCAATCAAGAGAGGGTCACACAATGTACTAAAGCAGAAGTCTAAAGATAACTCAGATAAATTATGTAGTAAATGCGGCAAGAACCACGAAAAGGGAAAATGTCCAGCAATAGGAACCACATGCAATTTCTGCAAGAAGAAAAACCACTGGTTTCAAATGTGCAGAAAAAGACGCAACGTCAATCTAGTAGAAGATGACAGTCACAGTGATGAAAATATTATACCTGTTAGCACTGCAAGTAGCCAGTATAGAAAGGGTAATATTGAGAACATCAATGTCGTCGAAGACAAGTGGACTGTAAAACTAGTCGTGCATGGCAAGACATTAATTTTTCGTATCGACACTGGTGCAAGATGTAACATTCTTGTCAAGTCTGAGTTTGAAAAGCTCAAAGACAAAGTAAAACTTGCCTATTCTGCAAAGTCGCTCAAGTCTTACTCTAATCATGTTATTAAGACTTTAGGAGCAGTAGTGCTGCCTTTGAAAAATAATATCCAAGAGGTGAAAGCAAGGTTTGAGGTAGTAGACATTAGTCAAGAGAACATTTTGAGTGGTGACACAGCAGAATGTTTAGGACTACTACAACGGATAGACAGCATAGAATCCAAGGCAGAAGACGAGTTACAAAGAGAATTTCCTGAAATGCTGAAAACAACTGGAACACTGCCAGGAGAATACAAGATTCAGTTACAGGAAAATGCTAAAGGAGTTATTCATCCACCACGTCGCTTAGCAGCATCACTACGCAATAAAGTTGAAGAAAAACTTAAAGAAATGCAAGCTGATGGATTTATTACTCCAGTACATGAACCTACTGAATGGGTTAGCTCCATGGTTGTTTCGTTCAGGAATGACAAAGTGAGAATATGTATTGATCCAAAAGATCTCAATAAAGCAATCAGACGGGAACATCACCCGATGAAAACTATTGAAGATGTGATCACTAATATTCCAGATTCAAAGATATTCTCAGTTCTCGGTGCCAAGTCAGGGTTTATGCAAATAAAGCTTGAAAGAGAATCTTCATTTCTCACAACTTTCAACACACCTCTGGGAAGATATAGATGGTTACGATTACCTTTTGGTATTAAATCAGCGCCACAAATTTACCAAAGAATTATGGATGAAATGCTTCAAGGTATTGAAGGAGCATATGTCATCATAGACGACATTCTAGTAGCTGGTAGAGATGTTGAACATCATGATCACATTTTGAAACAAGTCATGCAAAGAGCAATGGAGTACAATCTAAAGCTGAACTATGACAAGTGCAAGATAAGGCAAAACAGAGTACCTTATATGGGTCATATCTTGTCAGAGAAAGGTTTAGAACCAGATCCAGCAAAGATAAAGGCAATTATTGACATGCCAGCTCCTCAAGACAAAGATGGAATCAGAAGATTTCTAGGTGTAATTCAGTACCTAGCAAAATTTATTCCTAATCTAAGTCAAGCAGATGCTCCAATACGAAAGCTTTTAAAAGATGATATAGAATTTCAATGGAATCATGAACAAAACAAGAGTTTCAAAGAATTGAAACATCTTTGTACAAACCCTCCAGTTTTAGCATATTATGATGTCAACAAGAAAGTAGAGATAGAATGTGATGCAAGTAAAGATGGACTGGGAGCAGTATTACTCCAGGAAGGCCGTATAATTGCATACGCATCAAGAGCTCTCACAGATACAGAAACAAGATATGCTCAAATTGAGAAGGAAATGCTCTCAATTGTGTATAGTACAAGCAAATTTCACTGCTACATATTTGGTAAAGAAGTAACAGTTTATAATGATCACAAACCTCTGGAGCAAATCTTCAAGAAACCTCTATTGTCAGCACCAATGAGAATACAGAAGATGCTAATAAGACTACAGTGGTATGATCTGAAAGTCTGTTACAGAAAAGGCGAGGAAATGTTTATCTCCGATACACTTTCTCGTGCACATCTACCAAATACTGATACACAGACATGTGAATTTACAGATGATTCAGTGCATATGATCTCTGTAAGTGATTCGAAATACAGTGAGATTAAAGACTGTACAAGCAAGGAACTTTCAATGCTTCTGGAAGTAATTATGACTGGTTGGCCAGACACAAGAAGCGAGACTCCAATTGAAGTCAGACCATATTGGGATTCAAGAGACCAATTATCAACTTCTGATGGTATTATATACAAAGGTCTGAGAATAGTCATGCCACCAAGCTTACGTAAATACATGCTAAATCTGATTCACAAGTCTCACTTAGGAATAGTCAAGTGTAAGCAGCGAGCCAGAGAAGTCATGTATTGGCCAGGCATGAATGCAGACATTGAAGTGACAGTTAGGGATTGTAGCAGGTGTGCTGAACATCAGAATCAAAATGTGTCAGAACCGCTAATGCCTACCAAGACACCAGACCTTCCATACAGCATGGTTGGGTGTGATCTGTTTAACTTTGAGGGTAAAAAGTATGTGCTTCTAGTTGACTACTTCTCAAAGTTTATTGATGTCAAAGAACTGTCACAGGAAACCACATCAGATATCATCGAAGCAATGAAGAGTATATTCACATGCCATGGAATACCTAGAAGGTTAAGGTCAGATAGCGGGCCACAGTTGGCTTCAAGGGAATTCCTGAATTTCTGTAAATCATACGGAATAGAGCATGAAATGTTGAGTCCTCATTTTCACAGTTCTAATGGCGAGGCTGAAAGAGCTATTCAAACAGTGAAGAAACTTTGGAAGAAAAGCGAAGACAAATCTCTGTCGCTATTAGACTACAGAACTACTCCACTGAGTAATATTAATTTGTCGCCAGCACAATTACTCATGGGACGCCGACCCAGAAATTTGTTACCTTCTAGCGAGGAAATACTCACACCTAAGACACCAGATCTCAAGGTGGTGAAGAAACACTTTGACTCCGAGAAACAGTCTCAGAAACATTATTATGATAAGAGGAAAGGAGTTAAGAGTCATAATCCACTACAAGACGGAACGGCAGTCAGAATGCAACTTAATTCTAAGTGGAAACCAGGAACAGTAGTTTCGAAGCATTCTAAGCCTAGATCATATAATGTCAAAAGTGGAAATAAGGTCTACAGAAGAAACAGAAAACACATCAGAAAGTCTTCTGAGAAAGCAAACAGATTTGACAACAATTATGACTTTCCAGATGACATCTCAGAACAACCAGAACCACTAGATCTAGAGAGTCCAAGATTACAAACTACACTAGATTTTGAGCCGCCACTACACACTGCTTCTTCTAACACCTTTAGACCAAATGAACCTTATGTAACACGCTCAGGCAGAATAGTTAACAAACCCAAGAGACTTGATTTGTGATGAACTGATTAGACTTTTTAGTTGACTAGTTTGTTAGTTATTCTGATAAATATATTTTCTAAATTAAAGAAGAGAGATGTAACTGTCGGTGCGTAGATTATGTCATTCTAGCACCAATGTGTAATAAGTGCACTATTTTTGAACGCACTTTCTTTTTGTTGCCTTGCTTGTAAGTTAATGGAGTGTTTTTGTTCTGCTGGTGTAACGTTTGTTGAGATTCTTCTGTGTTCCCCTGTTTAGGGTGAGTATCTAAGGCATAACTGCGTTTCGCAGTTGTTTTGATGCCATAGTGATAGTCTACTAGACCTTTCTAGTTTGTCTTTACTTTGTCTTTACAGGGAGTTAGCTTGGGATTGGAAGTCTACGCTGGTGACTAAAGACAGCAGTGTCAGAGTGTGTTGTGTTTTCGAACATTTATGTGTACGTTGTGGGACAGCAAGGGGTAGAATTATTATTTAATTAATAAATTCACAGTATTACAATGTTCCAAATTCAATGTCATTACTCCATTAGTTTGTCATCATACTTATATTTATATCATTAAATATTTACATTGTTACCAGTGAGTTATTTATTTATTGTAAGCACGAAGGTGCCTGGTTAAATGTCAGGGGCCCGGGCAAACGAGCTAAGGCCTTAACTTAACCCTGACAGTTGGGGGCTCGAGTCCGGCTGTGACTACCAGTCACAGAACTATAATTTCAATCATTATATAAGTTTTAGTTACTTGATTATGTAGCAGCAGTGTCTACAATCTAATAATTGTTTACATAGTATTGCATCACAATCTACTGTACTAATATTGAATTGTGTACCATTGGCAACGATGTATATCGAAAGTAGCAGATAAATACAATAAATACATTCTTTGTGATATAAGTGATATAACACTATAACTATACTGTACTATATACTATATAACTATTGTATTGCAAGATTGAAACGCATTTGTATTTTCTTGTTTTCTATATTGTGCTTCACCTTCGAACGAGTGTCTTCTCGCTCCCGGCAACAAGCGAACGTGAGTGTAAAGTGGCTGTTGGTAACTACTGAAGTCTGAGGCTACTAGTATTGTGTTGGATTGTCCTGTGGCAACTATATTTCGACGCTGTGGCCTGAGTGAGGCACTTTCCTCCGACGTGGGATACTGCACAGATAGGTTTCTTTCTTTGCCATTTAACCGCAGGCTCTAGGCTTTAGTTGATCTCTTGTACAATTAGTAGAATTTTTTTGGTTCCCATATTGTATATAATTTAAATATAATACAGCCAAGTAGTGTACATTGTATTTACCATGGAAACTAGGTTGACAATTACTGCCCAGTTTATAAGTGATGGTCGTTCTCTGGGGTACGAAGGTGAAAGGTTAGAGAGGTATGTGGCTGAGCAGAAAGAAGACTATGAAAAAGCTAAGAAAGAGGAGTTTGAACGAGAAAAGGCTAGATTTGAGAGAGAGGAAAGATTGAAAGCAGAGGCGAAGGCAGAGGAGAAGGCCAGATTTGAACGTGAGGAGAAGGCCAAGCGTGAGGAACACGAGAGGTGGAAAGAAAGAGATGCCAGGGAGGAACTCAAGAGGAAAGAGGAGATGGAACTAGAAAGAATGAAGGAAAAGTCAGCAACAGCGGCTGGGACGGCAACACAGGCAGAGGTGCGACCTAGAAATGTTTTAGATAAACTTGACAAGAGCTTCCAGGGAATGAAGGATGACGATGACCTGATGGCATATTTAACACACTTTGAGGCCGTCGCAACAAGATGCAAGATCGATAGAAAGGAATGGTCATTGCTCTTGTCCTATAAACTAACTACCTTTCTAAGAAACTGTATGCTGCGGGACAGTCTTTTTTTGAATGAAAATTATGAGGAAGTGAGGGCTGTATTACTGCGACATGTGGATATAAACGCGGAAACCTGCCGCAAGAGGTTTCACCGGGTGAAACCACGACAGAACGATTTTAGGGGTTTTGTCACCGATCTGCGAAACGCGTTGGACAATTGGTTGAAAATGGCTGAAGTAGGCAAGACTGTGGAAGAAGTGAAAGAGTTGCTGGTAAAAGATAGGATACTTGAGAATGTGTCAGGAGATGTGTACAAGCAACTGATAATAAGTAAGAAAGGCACAGTTGATGATATGATTGATGTTATTGAAGGGTTTAAGGTCGCTAGTGGGGGTGTGTCGCTTGCGAAGGAAGACAGTGTGTATGTTGCGGCAGCGTGTGATGAGCCTGGGATGAATACAAATCCAGTTGATGAAAGAAACGTGGTTATTTGCTTTAATTGTAATAGGAGTGGCCACAAATTGGCAGAATGTCCTCAGCGTTCGTCCATGATTAATTCTGTTCCTGATGTTGATGATAGACCTAGGACATCATCTGCGACGTTTTCTAATCAGCAAGGACCCAGTAGAAATGTTTCAACAGGGCGTTATCAGAGACAGTTTGATGGTAATGGTCGTAGAATCCGAGGTAACAGTTTTGTGAGACAAAGTTATGTTACACCTAATTACAGGAGCAGTAGAACTGGGGGCAATGGGGTGTACCAAAATAGAACCAGTTTCACAAATAGACATCAAGGTCCACCAGTAAGGAATAGGTGACTGAGTAGTCCTCGTAATGTTCAAAATTGTGGAAATTGTACTTTAGGGAAAGGAGATGAGTATTTTTCCCCATGTAAGAGAGAAACTTTTTCATATGTTGATAAGTCATTACGTGATAAGTCTGTGGGAAAGCTGAAGTTTGAAAAGGGAAGAGTAAATGGGATAAGTGTGTCTGTTTTGAAAGATTCTGGTTCAAGTGTTATAGGAATTAGAAGTTCATTAGTTGGTGAGAAAGATATGATTCCTGGTACTTACAAATTAAAGCTTGTCGATGGGACAGTCAGGGATTACCCATTGGCGTGTGTAAGTATTGAGTCGGATTACATTGTTGGGAAATATGTGGTTGCTTGTTTTAAAGACCCTGTTGCAGATTTGATTCTTGGGAATGTTGATATTAATGTGAGTCAGGAGTTTGATTGCGCAGCAGTAACTAGGTCAGCGAAAGATAGAGAGAATGATAGTGGCCCTGTAAATGAGTGTGGAATATTGGAAGATTGTCGTGATGTTTTAGGTACGAGTGATGATTTTTTACGTGAACAACTGAGTGATCCGTCTTTGAAAGATCTATGGGAGCGACATGTGGATAATTGTGTAGATAATAAAAAGAATGGAAGTGTGGAATATAAAGTGTTTGATAGACTATTGTACAGAGTGTTTAGGGGAGAGTTTGGTGAGGAAGAAAGACAGTTAGTTGTACCCTCAGCTAAGAGAGAAATTGTGTTGAAAACTGCTCATGAGAGTATGTTAGCAGGGCATTTGTCATTAAGAAAGACTAAAAGTAAAATCTACAAATATTTTTTCTGGCAAGGTTTAGATAGAGACATAAAAGAGTTTGTGAGGTCGTGTGATATTTGTCAGAAAGCTAGAGTGCCGCGTCGTTGTGACAGAGTGGAGCTAGGCCAAATGAATGTTGTTACCACTCCGTTTTACAAAGTTGCTACAGATATTATTGGGCCATTGGAGATAACTGACAATAAGAATAGGTATATTTTGACAGTGGTAGATGTCGCTACCAGATGGCCAGAAGCGATACCTCTGAGGAATATAAATACAGAAACAGTTATTGAGGCACTAACTAATATTTTTTGTAGAATAGGGCTACCTATAGAAATATTAAGTGATCAAGGCCCCCAGTTTACCTCCGAATTGTACAAACAGGTGTGCGAATTTTTCTCAGTTAAACCCGTGCACTCCACTATATACCACCCCAGCTCTAATGGTATGATAGAAAGGCTCAATTCTACTTTAAAATCCTTTTTAAGGAAAGTATGTCAGGATAGCCCTCATGATTGGGACCGGAAAGTTAGTGCAGCATTGTTCGCCTACCGAGAGGTACCTAATGAGACAACGGGGTTGTCGCCATTTGAGCTTGTCTATGGGAGACAAATGAGAGGCCCACTGGCTATTTTGAAGCAAGTATTTGTAAATGCTGAAGAAGAAACTGAATATAAGAATGTGTTCACTTATTTAGTGGACTTAAAACAAAGATTATCAGAGGTGACTTCTATTGCTAAATCTAACAGCGATGCAAACAAAAAGAAGTACAAAATGCAATATGACAAATATTCGTCTAGACGAGACATTAATGAGGGTGACTGTGTTTTAGTCCTCAAGCCACACAGAGACAATAAGATGTCCGTGTTTTGGCAAGGCCCGTATAAGGTTGTGAATAAAATATCAAAGTTCAATTACGTTGTTGAGAAAGAAAATAAGATAAAGGTGTATCACATAAACCGACTCATGAAATATCACTGTAGGGTAAAGGAAGTAAGCAATTCAAACGTTGAAACTGAGGATACAAATGAACTTTTATCAGCTAACATGGTATCAGTTGTGGGGGAAGAAGAAGTTGATGAGCAGGATGGGGAGAATGAAGATGTAATGGCCAACATCCCAACGCTAGAGATTAGGTCGGAAGAAATGAGTGGCGGGAATGTGTTGACGCAGGTCAAAATTAATCCCGATTTGAATGCTATACAAAAGAAGCAAGTTGATGACATTTTGAGTGAATTTAAAGACATAATATCTGATATTCCTGGTAGAGCCAAGGTCGAAGAGTTTAAAATTAAATTGGTTGATACGAAACCTGTGACTTTAAAACCATATGCGGTACCTATCCACTTAAGAGATAAAGTTAAGCAAGAGATTGACAGCATGTTGGATTTGGGAATTATAGGGCCAACAGACTCCCCCTATGCAGCGCCCGTTGTTATAATAAAAAAGAAAGACGGAACTTTGCGACCTTGTATTGATTTTAGAAAATTAAATAATGTTTCTGAAATACCCGCTGAGGTAATTCCCGAACAAGAAGATTTGTTCAACATGCTATATAAAGCTAAGTACTTTACGTTACTGGATCTGACTAAGGGTTACTGGCAAATTCCAATTTGTGAAACAAGCAAACCATTTACAGCATTTAGAGTTTTGGGAGAACATTATATGTTCCATTATTTACCCTTTGGATTAAGCGGTGCTCCTAATCACTTTAACAAGATTGTTAAGCGCATGTTAAGAGGTTTAGAAAATGTATTGTTTTATTTCGATGACATTTGTATTTTCAGTGAGGACTGGGACAGACACATTGAAAGTGTTCGTAATGTATTTAGTGCTTTAAGAAAGAATGGATTTACATTAAAACCCGCCAAATTGGAGGTGGGCTTTACTAATGTAAAATTTCTAGGTCATAGTGTCGGACAGGGAGTTGTCAAACCTGATCATAGTAATGTGAAAAAGATTTTGGAATTTAAGACTCCAAGTACAAAAAAGGAACTTCGTGGTTTGATTGGGTTAATTAACTACTACAGTAGGTTTATACCAAAACACGCGGATTTAGTTTTTCCTTTTACGGAATTATTACGTCGTGGAAAATCCATGAGAGTCGACTGGAGCTGTGAGTGTGCGGAGGCATTGAAGAGAGTACAGGCCTGTCTATGTAAGTATCCTATTCTTCGTTTGCCTGATTTTTCTCTACCGTTCTATCTCCAGACTGATGCCTCAGACAAAGGGATCTCTGGCATTCTTAGCCAGTGTGTGAATGGTATGTTGCATCCTATAAAATTTGTGAGCCGTAAGTTGTTGCCTCGGGAGCAGAAGTATTCTATCATTGAACGGGAAGGATTGGCCATTATATATGCAATAAAAAAATTGGACAGGTATCTGGCCGGAAAAAAATTTCATCTCCAGACTGACCACAAGGCTTTATCTTACCTTAGGAGCACTAACTTTACCAATGCACGTATTACAAGATGGGCGCTGATGTTACAGGATTATTCCTTTGATGTTGTTCATGTCAAAGGGGAGGACAATCTGCTTGCTGATCTGTGTTCAAGATTGCTATAGACTTTCAAATACGCAGCTACATGAGCTACATACTTATGTATTGTTTTAATACATGTCTTATGCATTTGAATGTTCCAATGTATACATTGTTGTTTGAAAATGTTTGCACTTTATGTTAGATGATATTATGTTGCATTTAGTATTATTGAAATTAATTTGCTGATTATGCATTTTAAATTTGATTGGTTGGTAGATTGTGATTTTGTGAATGGTTCATAGTGTAATGTGGATACTTTGGTAAAAAGTGTCATTGGTAATTTTTCTTCTAAGTTGTTATGTTTGGAAGAGTGATGTTAATGCGGATGAATTTTCCTAGCTGGATGTGCTTACCTTGTAGTTGCCATGATATCTTCTTACTTTTCTTTCAGTTTGAGGTACGGAAACTGGTCCATACTTTGTAAGAACCAGTTTGGGGGGAGAGGGGGAATGTCGGTGCGTAGATTATGTCATTCTAGCACCAATGTGTAATAAGTGCACTATTTTTGAACGCACTTTCTTTTTGTTGCCTTGCTTGTAAGTTAATGGAGTGTTTTTGTTCTGCTGGTGTAACGTTTGTTGAGATTCTTCTGTGTTCCCCTGTTTAGGGTGAGTATCTAAGGCATAACTGCGTTTCGCAGTTGTTTTGATGCCATAGTGATAGTCTACTAGACCTTTCTAGTTTGTCTTTACTTTGTCTTTACAGGGAGTTAGCTTGGGATTGGAAGTCTACGCTGGTGACTAAAGACAGCAGTGTCAGAGTGTGTTGTGTTTTCGAACATTTATGTGTACGTTGTGGGACAGCAAGGGGTAGAATTATTATTTAATTAATAAATTCACAGTATTACAATGTTCCAAATTCAATGTCATTACTCCATTAGTTTGTCATCATACTTATATTTATATCATTAAATATTTACATTGTTACCAGTGAGTTATTTATTTATTGTAAGCACGAAGGTGCCTGGTTAAATGTCAGGGGCCCGGGCAAACGAGCTAAGGCCTTAACTTAACCCTGACAGTAACATAATAGTATTATATGTACATTTGCACACTAGCGCGTCAGTGCAACACCGCTTGTGTTTACGTAATAAACGGGGTTCCTAATATGTCTTCCCTCTTAAACACTAGTTTGTTATTTGTGTAACACAAATATTTTACACTTAGTCTTAAGTAGAGTCTAACTCTTAGTAGTCTTACATCTAGATGTAAATTCAAAATTATAAGTCAATAATAATTAACCTAGATCTATTAATTGAAATCTATATTACTTTACTTTATTAGACTAGATCTATTAGTTTAGTATGTTTAGAGATTCTACTATTCTAGAATTAGAGTCTAGATTAGATCTAGATATATCTAGATTACTTACTATACTAAGACTTAAGATGCATAGATGATAAATCTATAATGAGTATAATATTAATAATTACTAGTCATCACTACTAAATTAACTAAATCTAGACTAGATCTACATCTACTTCTATTATAATTATACTTATAATATCTAGATCTACTATCTAGAATAATCTAGATTCTAGATCTATTAGATCTAGATCTAGTATTATCTACTACTAGAGTATAGATCTAAATACCCATATCTAGTTATAATCATAATTATAATAATCTAAAATCTCTAGATCTAGAGTTACTAAGATATCTACTAGACTAGATCTAGACTCTATACTCTATCTAGATTTTAGATCTAGTAGTAGTAGTAGTAACTAGTATTTCTTAGATTATTTTTAGATTAAAATATTAATTATTTGATCTAGGTCCAGTAGCTAGATTTAATTCTAGATCCAGATTATATTTCTGATCATTTCGTTTAGTAGAAGATATTAGATCCAGAATATTCTAGAATCTAGAATTAGTTAGAGAGTCAACATGCAGTTTTATCATTACTTCTAAAGGTAACTTATATTAGAACTTGGACAATTACTTCTAATTTGTTTCTATAATAGTATCATTCTAGTGATTCTATTAAGATCCACATCTATCCCATAAAGACATTTAAATCTTTTTTCATGTGCACAAATAAATGTTTATTACATTTTGCTAAAGAGATTGGTTGTGTTTTATATTTTTCATGTTTGGCTGTGTTGTCCTTAAAAAAGGTCAAAATAGTTTGTAAAAGTTTAACTAAAGTTTCTTAGTTTAGTTTAACTAATTTTTTCAATTTGTGATTAACTAAAAGTTTAATTACTTTTTTTTAGTTCAAACTTAGTTTTAGTTTAACTAAAAAAAATTAGTTTAGTTCCCATCACTACGGCGATGCCGTGGATCCGCTACAAACGTAGGTCTACTCCAAACTTTCGTAGGCCTACCTTCATCCTTGATCTATTCTATGACTAAGACTAAGAATCTAGTCTAGATCTAGACTAGATGGTAGTAGATGTTATCGATCTAGATCTAGTCAATCTAAATCATACTACAACTAAATTGGATCTAGAGTCTAGATTGTAGAGTAATGTAGAGAATCATGACATAACGTAATGACTAGCTAGACTCTGGCTAGATCTATTCCTGTATAACAAGTTTTCTAGATCTTGAATCCAGATCTAGATCTAGACTAGATATCTACAATGTCACTGAATGTGTTTTGAATCGATAGCACTTCAATATTTTTTTCTATACAAATGAATACAGGAATCAGGGATTCAACATAATTAATTTCTACTAATGAACTAATGAAAAAAAAAGTCATGTTGGTGTATCAGCTAACTGACGATACCAACCTGGTACCAATCCGCCACTCCCTCACTCTCGCGTTCTTCATTTCTAGACTAAATCTAATTGCTTTTAAGAACCAATCAACGTATAGATCTGGAAACAATGTGTTCCCCACCTTTGCTGTTCCCCCCCCCCCAACAGGACGGCTTAGCGTGACCTCCGTGACCGCTCGTAAGCTAGTCAAGAGAGGGGAAAAAAAAGGATACGAAATGCGTAACGCGGAGGGTTAAATGCGTATTTGCGTACTGACGGTCATTATTGGGAGATTTTGCGTAACGAATACGCATTTTGCGTAACGGTAGGCAGGTCTGCCTAATGCTTAGAAGTGCATCCTGCACAAAGTTCATTTCTAGAACTATACGGTCACAGGACCCCCCCCCCCCCCTCCCAAAGAGTAGCTATACAGAATTATACACAAAACAAATAGAAACAGCATTTATAAGCAAAGATGTAAATTTATTAAAATTGAAGAAAAAAAAAAGATCTATAGGTCCATATTTACATCCAAGCCCAAACCTCATGCAGGATGGTGGGGGTAACAGCCAGGTTTGAATCCATGACCATTGTGTGTGACCATTCAACGACATACAACACAACCAGGCAGCCATCTAGACTAGAGCTAAAGAAATGTAGAGTGACATTGATTGGCTTAATTATCTCTATTGATACACATTCTATATATAGACTAAACTCTTAAATTAGATCTAGAATCTAGATAAGATTAGTTAGTACATTAGACTAAAGATTATACAAATCTATAGTATAGACTCTTGTTAACCAGGGCGGACTGCTTATGTGGGCATTCTGGCAAACGCAGGGTGGGCCAGTACCCAATTGGGCCCGTAGCCAATGAAAGGACAGCATGGATGCCACTAACACTTGTATAAAATTGTAAAAAGATTGTTTAATTTTCTTTTATAAAAGGAGCACTCAGAGCGTCATAATTTACAGACTCTACAGTGTATTAGGGCTACTAATTTAACACATTTTCCGAAATAATGTAATAGCCTACATCTGTATACAGTGCTTTTTATAGGCTTCATCCCTTATATGGCCCTACACACTTAAGCGATTTAAAAGCAACATAAGGCTTATCTTTCTTATAAAGATATACGGTTAACAATGGTGTGAACCTTATATTCGGATGAATCTAAAAAGGGGCCAATCACAGTGCTTTCAGTCTTATAGATAGATGTCACGTATCGATGTCAAGCATTTTATTTAAATTAATAATTATTAAATAATAGCTTAGGTCGAGGTTGAATTTCATATCTAGGTCGCTGGTTTTTCCTGTGACATTGCGACACGCATCAATCAAGGCAGCAGCGTGTCTGTCAAGTGATAGTAAATTTAAATTTGATTGAGAATGGCACTGGAAGTAGGCGGAGAGACGCTATGTGGAGAACAAAGAAGCAGGATATGATATATTAATTCCTCAGTCGATTTAGAGATATTAATAGGATGTAGACATACTATCTTGAGTTAGAATCTAGTAGTATGTTTTATATTAGATACAGTTCACTCTTGTAATTACTGTATTATACATTTAGTGTTTTCAAGTTAGGAATTAAAGTTCTTGTATTTAAATCAAAAGAATCTTCTTCATTGAATCTACTAGTAAATATTTAGATCATCTTATAAGCTGACAACTTCAAGTAAAGAATCTTCAGCATCACGGTTACAAGATCTCAGCACTTCTGACAAAGGCAAAAGATTATTAAATATCCCCTGACATCTGCCATCATCCACAAAGACCATTCCAGATCTTCTTGACCATGACAATAGAATTTCCAGTTACATACGAATTGTTATTGGTATGTTTGAGCCAGTGGCGTAACTGGGAGGGGGGGGGGAGGGATCCAAATCTGAAAATCCCCCCCGGGCCTCCAAATGAGTGTCCAAAATGTGTTTTTATATTAAATATTATCATGATGTTGAATGTCCAAATTCAGGGGTCCCTAAAGAGATCAATCCCCTTGGACCCCCAAATCCCTAGCTACGCCACTGGGTTAAGTTTTTGCATGATCTTGTAATCTTCACAATCACACAACTATTATCTTTTGCAGTGTAACAAAGTGACCAAAAATTATTTTAAGTCAATAGGCATCAGAATTGAAAAAGAAGCTCAAAGGAGCAGAAAAAAGTTAAGAAAGCAAATGTTGCTGGAATCCTTTGCCAGTGAAATTTTAAATCTGTGTCTTTGCAAGCACAGATATTCAACAACCGTTGTTAAATCTCATGCTGACAGTGTCTATGAATGAACAGACACAACGTCATTTATTCCTGGAGATCAATCCATGTTATATGTGTCACTAACAAGGATGTAGTCTTAAACTGAAATACAAAGAGACTTTGCTCAAATAAATGAAACAATCTTGACTACTTTTTGTCCACAAGGATATATTTAATTGCCTTTAAATAAATTACCTTGATGCTCTGAAAGCATATAAAATTGTGTGTAGCTAACTCTATTAAGATATAGACTCTCAAACAGGATTTACAAGTTATTAAGAAAGCAGCAGATGACCATGTGAGGTATGCAAAGGAATTGAGGTTGAAGAGTTGGTTTTGTACATTTAATTCCATATATATATGCCTGAGAACATGGTTAGGAGTGAAACTGAATCAGAGGAAACCATGCAGATGATGTGAAAGTTGCTGTTTTAGATACAGTTTTAAAGATGTCAAATTTATTGTTGGGGATGTATCTTGTACTTATGTTGTCTTGTATGAAAGCCTGGTCGTGCGGTTTGCACGCTAGACTATCGTTCAGACTTATCGATGGTCCAGGGTTCAAACCCTGCCCGCTCCCATCCCCCGTCGTCCTGCGGGAGGTTTGGACTGGGAAGTAATTATCTTCAACTCTGAAGGAACATCCGAATTAAGTAAAACATTTTAACAAACATCTTGTAAACAAAGTCACTGCATATTAAAGATGTTAAAGAATAGGTTGAGAAGTATCATGACACAAGGCACTTAGAAAATGTTATGGTGATGGCTGTTGATAAATACATGCTATGAGTAATGAATTTGGACACAGGGGACAGTAGATCTATATAACATTTAATATATTTATAGATCTAGATCTATATATTATTATATAAGTTACAGAGAATCTAGAGAGGTCTATATCTATAATATATATATTATAATCTATATCTTTTTCTACCTTATGTTAGTCAACTAGAACTAAGTACTAGTCAACTAGTCTAGACTCTAACGCTTAAGACTCAAGTCTTAAGAAAAAACAGCTTTGCAAATTCATGGGTTATTTTCATTATTCTGCGATCTTAATATTTTATTATTATAATTTTAATGACACACGGTGTCGTGTATATCTTGAATCTAGGTCTAGAATTCTAGAGTCTAGAGCACTAGCATGTAAATTAAATTTAAAATTACATTTTGAATTACTAGACTCAGACTGTAACTACTATATGAGTATACTAGAAAATAAACTAGACTAGATCAGATCTAGATAGTTAAGTCAGATACTAGAGATTCTTTGATTCTAGATGAGTAGATCTAGATCTAATCTAGACTTCTAAGACCTTCTACTTCAGTCCTCAAGTCCCAAGTCAGTATTTAATTTTTATATTATGAATAGAAAAAATAATATAGACTCTAGAGTCTAGATGAACTAGATCTAGCTAGATTCAGCTAGATTCTAGATCTATATAAATTAATAACCTATGTAATGATACTAGATCTAGATTATGTATGAATCTTTGTTGCAGGTACCCTGGATAAACGATATGCAGTCCGATAGATCTAGACCCTAGAGATCTAGATAGTTAAGTCAGATACTAGAGTGTAACTAGAGATTCTTTGATTCTAGATGAGTAGATCTAGAATAATCTAGATCTAGATCTAATCTAGACTTATAAGTAATATAAGACCTTCTACTTCAGTCCCCAAGTCCCAAGTCAGTATTTTAACTATTTAGTTAATTTAGATCTAGATCTAATTTTTATATTATGAATAGAAAAAATAATATAGACTCTAGATCTAGCTAGATTCAGCTAGATCTATATAAAATAACCTATGTATGAATCTTTGTTGCAGGTACCCTGGATAAACGATATGCAGCCCGATAGATCTAGACCCTAGAGATAGAACTAGATTGTTACTAGATATAGATTCTAGATCTAGATCTTGATTCTAGATCTATATTAAAATATTATATCTATGTTTTGTTATTTCAATGTGTTGCCAGATTTAAATTTCAGACTCTTTTTATATTTATATACGGTTAGTATAGATCTAGAATTTTAGGCTGTTTAGATATTAAAACTACATTTCTAGCATTTTAAATAAGACGACTGAACAATTTCACCTTGCAAGTGTATTTATGATTTCCTTTTTAATTGAACGCGAAGAATAAAAAGAGGATATTGCGTATAATCAACATTAGTGTTTGAGAGAGACTGTTATTTAGAATCTGTAACTTAGTGAGATATTTTGCTTTAGCATTAGATCTAGATCCATAGCGCAGGAAAAATCTGCACAGGTTTCTTTTTCTTGGAAAAGAGTAACAATCAAAACTAAAACAAAAGTTTCCTTTAACAAAACATTTTCACGATTTAGACATCTAGATTTAGAATCTAGTATTTCTAGATCTATATATAGACTAGATCTTTAAATTATATTATAATCTTGACATATCAAGAGTTTTTCTTTTTAATACATCAGCTACCAACACTGCGTGAAAGTGGAGACTTAAATAAATGGGAAATTATAAAAAAAAGAGATAAAAAAAAATATAGAGCTCTAGACTTGAGCGGAGGTTCTCAAACGTTTTTGACCAGATGACTATATAGTCGAATTTCGCCCAACGACCCCTAATTGAAAAATCAACATAAATGCATATTATATAGATCTAATTAACAAATTAAAAAAAAAAGATTTTGTTTATTATTTAGGGTAGGTAGGCCTATGTGTCTGCGGGCTTAAACCCCTCCAAAATAAAATCCTTTATAACTTAATTGTTTAATTATTTTTTCGAGAACATTTAATGTTAAACATGCCCTAACATTACCAAAGGGGTTTTGAGGTTGAAAACCCCTTCTTCAATAAAAACCTAAAGCAAACTGCCGTCACCAAATTCCATGAGCGTAGCCAAAAAAAAAAGGGGGGGGGGAGAAGAGTTTAAAAGGAGGTTATGAGGTTAGAACTCCATTTTTCAATCTAAAAAAACTAAAGCAAACTACAGTCACAAAATTCTGTGAGCGTAATGCCAAAGGAAAGGGGGGGTGAGTTTACAACCTTCTCTAGAGGGAATTAAGTTGGGGGAGCTAGCTCACAGCGCTCCCCCAAACAACCTATCTAGTCACGAAGAGGTGTCTAAAGCCGTTCCACTAGCTCAATAAAGAACCTATTCTATGGTACAAAAGACGTTACTTTGTAGCCCTTAGTTGTCAAGTTCTTTGAATTATTTGTGTCGTGTGGTGCAGTTTGCAGAGAGCCCGGATTGTGAGAAACGTTACAATATATATCTATTGCATATAGACAGACTGTGCGTGTTGGTACGAACCTCGCGGGGAGCAAAAGAAACGAAGTTGCATCAGTCAACAGAAAGAAAAGGAAAGCTGCCCTAAATGCTAGCCATAAAACAGATGCATATACTGCCGCTCCAGTGTTGTCTAGATTAGTCACATCACATTCTGCCCCGTCTCATTACGAAACCAAAACCAGTGACCTTCTGGGCGCATCCATTTGTCTTCCGAGAGTGTGGGGTGGGGTGGGGGCTATTACATCTACTGCCCTCCCCACCCAAACTCTTTCAGTGGGCGGGGGACGGTCCAACTTTAATAAGAAATCATAGTATAGTGTGTGAAAAAAAATAGTTGAATATCTGTATAGGTCTAATGGGCGTAGCCAGGATTTTTTTCGGGGGGGGGGCGGTATGTATGTGTGTACATAATCTTTATTACATTCTGACCCTTCATTCTTTCGGAAGACGTTTATTGTAGGTTCTTCCTGAAGTTAGTTGAAAAATTGTACACTCCTTTCCCTTGCCAGCAAGGAGTTCTGGGGGAGCGCTGTGAGCGGAGCCCCACCGACAAGCACTATTTCCGGTACTGAAAACCAACAAAATGCATATGAGGTATCTACAGTGCATTATCCTGCTATTACTAGTTTTATTTCAAAAACCTTATCTGCTATTCTTACTTACTTAGATCCTGCCGCGCCGTTCGGCGCCTTGGGCGGCGAGCAGCTTCCACGAAAATCTGTCGCTGGCAGTGTCTGAAGCCTCTTCTCACCTGCTCTGAGGACCCTGTTTGCGCTTTCCTCCTAATGGTCTCAATGTCATCGCAACTCTTATTATGCGTAATTCATTTTGTCGAAAAACATGTCCCGCAAACCTCATGCGACGCTCACTCAAAACCTTACTAAGGAGTCGACTCCCAGCTCGGCATAGGATTTCTTTGATTTAGACCCGATCTCTATAACTGTCTCCTAAAATCAGTCTTAGCCATCTTTGTTGAGCCACATTTAGGCTTTTTTTTTTAAATATTGGCAGATGACTATTCACTGCACTTTACTAATGGAGCCCAGCCACTGGTAGAAATGTGTAACCTCTCTTGGCTACGCTCTTGAAATTAGGTGACTAGTTTGCTTTAGATTTTATATCGAAAAGGGAAAGTTTTATCGTCAACATCATCTGTTGGAGGTTTTTAAACTAAAAAATCTCTGAAGTTGTTGTTGTTGTTTTTTGTTAAATAGAATTTAATTTAGAATAATATTGAAGAGAGAGGTATTCAACCTCAAAACTCTCTGTAGGGGGATTTTTAACTGAAAACCATCTGGAGGGGTTTTAAACTTTTAAAAAAGCCCCTCTGGAGGAGGGGGTTTTAAACTCACCCCCCCCCCGGATAGGCTACGCTTATTTATTAGTGTGTAATTTGATTTGATTTTTATTGAAGAGGTATTTTTTAGCATTAAATCCCCTTTTTAAGCATATAGCACTTTGAGTGCGAAATTTGCTTCTTTATCAGCCCCCGAAAGGGGAAAAGACGCTATTAGTTTTTGTGTGGCCTTTCTGTCCGTCTGTCCGTGAAAATCTGACATCATAATATTTTAGTCCATTCAAAGTTCTGATGCAACGGCTACTTTTTTCTTTTCTAAAAGCCCCCATGGGCCTAATATAAGATAAGATGAGAAGGCTGTCAAGAGAGTCTTTTTTTCTGCACGAGTTCAAGCAGCGCGTCTAGTAGGAAGTTCCTATTCCCATAAGTTAAGTGTCTGATGCTATGAATTTTGTGTACGCGTCATTCCATAGTTTCTTGTTTGGGAAAAGACGCTTGTTGTTGGTCTTGACGTTCTGTCACTGTTAAAGGGCTAGTACACAGATGCTCTTAATCAGGCTTTGATGTTTTTATGGTATGCGCGTCGTCGCTAAAGTCTTTGCTGCGCCGCTAGATCTCGGCTTTATTCTATGTTACAGGGTGTCAGTGTTCGGTCTTGGGCAGACTTTGGGCCGGTCGTGAGCCATATGTCTCGGGTAGTGTTGAGCCAGGCCTTGGCAAGTGTAGACCCCGGTTCCGTTTGCGCAGTTTGCTGTAGCTGGATGTTCCTGGACTTGTGGCCGTATCTAAGTGTGTATGATGTGTGCTTTTTCTTCATACAATACGCGTTACATTTTAAAACATGAGCTAAATTGAATTTAAACGGCACCATCTCAATAAAAGCTACAAACGGAAGATTAGAAACTTAAAGTCTGCAGTGCTAACAAGTGAACAGAAATAATGACACAATTTAATCTTCGGACTTGAAGACAAGCCTTATGATGTATCTATTTATATTTCATGATATTGTAGCAAAAATACTCATCATCAATCTATACACGTTATAGTTCCCCTTTCAGACCTTGTGGTCTACAGGGCAGATGATGTAAAGGTCATCTGTTAACGAGGGTGTTATGTGACCAGCACAACGACCAGCCTTTACTTTTCCCCAACTTATGTCAGTTACCCTTTAGATCTGGGTGGATTCAGAGGCGCCCGAAGATTCCGAAATTAAATTTCCCAGTATTCACCGGGATTCGAACCCCGTACCCAGGTTTGAAAGCATAGCGCTCTATCGCTCAGCCACCGCGCCTCCTTATGCACGTTATAGTTCATTAATTAAACGTTCATTTGGTCAACGTGCCTTGTCCATTTATTCAAAGTTCAAGCTACCCGGGTAGGCCTATCTTATTTCGAAATTTATTTAGCGTTGCTTTCATTGGGGAACCCTAGTTAGCTCGTTGCTGGAAAACGTTCGGATGTACAAAAATCCTGTATACCTTTCATTTCGTCCTTATTGTTCATTGTTTGCATCATATTGTCATATAGTTACTGTTCTGTTAGACTATTTGGATTAGATTGCTGTGTGCTTATAAATCTATTCTTGTATTGCAATAGTGTAAAGCACAAATTGTAAGACAAAAATATTTCATTATGAATAATACGGATTATTATTATTATTATTATTAGTCATCAACCTGTACGCAAATCGAAAAAAAAAGTTTTGATTTTCTTGCAGGCACCAATTATGAGATTTCATCCACAGGGTAATGGCGGAGAGAGGGAACGTTCTCTTCCCGACTCCTAATAGACACGTTCTTTCACCACATTTAAAAAGTTGTTGAGTATTGATATCTAGAAGTCTTACCAAGGATTTTTCTTTTCACGTTACAGCCATGACTCCTCTTTCCTTTTCCTGCGTTTTTTTAAATACATATTCTCATCTCATCTCATGTTTCATCTCAGCTTATCTCACCTCTCTGTCTCTTTCTGTCCTGTGACAAGAGACATTTGTTATTGACTTGCAAGGTTATTTTGCGCTCATTTTTCACTTTTTCTGTTACAGTCATCGCGACCACATTGTCGAGTTTCTTTGTTCCAGCAGAGTTTCATATTTTTATGTTTTCTTTGTAATCATTTTATTTTAAATTTCTTCATTCTTTTCTTTACATGTTATTATGTTCAAAAGTATATAATTAATTCTTAGCAATGAGACTTGAACAACAGGCATATGTCCCACGTCATCGTTTGCTCTGTCAGGTCATTGACTTAGAGGAATTTGTTTTGTGTGGACCTATATAATCTTACCAACGTGTAATTTCCCAAAGGAAGAGCTAATCAATTTGTTATAAAGCTTTCCTAAGCATACGAGATTTAATAGACGAGTCTCCACCCACACACCCCAAATGTAATAAATAGAAAAAAAGGAAGCGACTAGTGAGATGGGAATTCTTTATTCCACCCAAAACCTCCAAACATTTTTTTAAATTTCAGAATAAAAAAATATACGTGGAAGTAACACGCTGTACGTGACAACTATAATGAGAAAGTCTTGATTCGTTCATAATTATTACATTTTGAAACTATATACTGAATTTATATAGATTTTAAACAAGAATGTATGAAGGCTTTAAAGAGTCGACCAATACAGCTACTGGATCCATAAGTTAGAATATTTAAATGAATCATCTTCTGAGCAGTATAGGCCTACTATGATGTCGGTCATATTGCTTTAATGTAAATTACATAAATTATCAGAAGTAGATAGGCCTAACTGTATTTGAAAACGTTTAAAAAAAACAGCATTTAATGTCTGAAAGAAAAATAATTTGAACAATAAAATAAAAAAACTTTGCGAAAATTACTTTAAAAAATAACAATTCATGGAGTCCCAGGCTTTCAATAAGTATGAATTCATTTCAGACGAGAATTTGATTTTGATTGATATTATCATTAACTGCGCATGTCTCAACATTTTCGCCATGTTTGGAATTGTGGGAAACATCCTGAACGTCATCATACTCAGGAAACAAGGACTTCGTGACAGCACCAACCTCACTCTGATGTCGCTTTCCGTGGTGGATCTAGCCTACGGCGTTGTCATGCCGGTACGAAGAGCTCAGTGTGTCGTCAGCAAGTTTGACGTCATCCTCGCTCAAAACTTTGACGTATTCATTAATGCGTACCTGTCTGTGCCTGCGAGGCTACTCAGTTTCATTTCGTCAGGACATATTGTACTTATCTCACTGGAGAGAACCGTCGCCGTGTATTTCCCAATTAAAGCAGCAAGCTTGTTAACAGTGCCGCGAACAGTTTTGTGTCTCGCATGTATCTACTTATTTTGGCTATTTTTAATGAGCCTATTTTTCCGAATGTTTACCGTAGACACTTTTCTCAATTTGGAATCCAACAGAACACTTTATATGACAAAGTTTTCAAATTATGTTTTGGAAAATTTGGAGGCAATTAACATAGTAAATATCTTTGTTATTGCAAATGTCCGAGGTCCCATTTCATTGGCCATAATTGCGTCAGCGTCCGTCGCCATAGGCTACAAACTTCATGAAGCAAGAATGAAAAGGCTGAAAATGACGTCAAGGAAACCAAAAGCCTCGTTCGATACCAAAGTCGCAAGAATGTTACTAGTCGTCTGCTTGGTATACCTAATTCTGGCATTCCCTACAATGATACCCACATTGATGTATTTTATTGACAACACCTTTATAATGTACCAAGGAAGGACAACAACAATATATACAGTCTCAGAATATCTAGTAGACTTACTCTATGTGATGAACTCGGCTGTCAATTTCATCATTTACGTCACCATGTCTAACAAATTTTACAAGACTTACACAATTCTTGTTCGAGGCTGTTTAAAACAAGTAAAATATTGAAATACTTTTTAAAAGCAAAGCTTTAAATGAAGATGCTTTCAAACACCATGTACAATGGTTTTTAGCTTTAAGACTAATAGAATAAAAACTAACTATTGATAGTCGTTTCCCAGTTGTTCATTTTAGTCATTACAAAAATGTTTATATAGTGATCTGGGGAAAATATCCCCTCTCATGCTTACCTAGCAAATCTTTCAAGGAGCGAGGCTCGGTCACCTAGCACTTATGACTAATTTTTTTTAAAAATTTATTCCTGCGTTGCCATCGACAATGAATAGACGTGCAAAGTTTCAAGTGGAAGAAATATATGTACACGTTTCCACCCAGACAGATAGTGAGTTAATATTGTTACGAATCTCACTATCCAGGCTCTCTGCAAACTGCACCATACACCACCAACTTACAGAACTTGACAACTCAGGGCTCCAAAGTAACGTAACACTTTAATAGTTGTATAAATAACAGCCAATACTGTACAATTGGCAACACGTACACTGTACAAATATCTCTCCGATAACCCCGTTCCGCCGTATCAACTCTTGCGCTGGCCTCTCAGTCTCGTTCCGGGATTGCACTGGGTTCAACAGTTCAGGACTGACTTTACACACTAGGTTCGTTGTGTCGGACTCGATCGCAGACCAAGATCAAGACGCCGTTCGTCTCAACTGTACTTGATAGTACTCCGCACTGAACCGTCGTAAGGCTCCGTACAGAACCACACCGCTGAACTGTGCTGTAGTCGACCGGACTGTAGTGAACCGGGCTCTGAACCCCTGTCGTGAACCACACTGACTGCGACACCTCCGCTCTTATATAGGGTCCCTACTGGCCTTCTCGAACCGGACAGAACGCCGCTCGACGTTTCTAGGTGGTCAGATGACTACAACTCTCGTGACGCTCCTGAGCTCTGTTCACGACGTCGATCCTTTCCGGACCGCCGTCGATCCTTCCCGAACCGCCGTGTTGACACTCTTCTCGGCTGACCGTCGTAGCTCGTCACGGTTGACCGCTCGTCTAGCGCTGGCCTGGGGTGATTTGCGTCGGCTGACTACACTCACACCACTACCCCCATCTGTGCCACCACCAGGTTTATAACAATATAAACATTGTTTTATATTTATATATATATATTATATAAACATAGTGTCAAGTTAACCACACAAAAATTACGTATTTGTATGTATACAGCACTACCTTAATTAAAGCATTTGTAGGGAGAACGACTTGATTGCGAAGGAGTTAATCTACTGATCAAGCCCATTCCCCCCTCCCTAAAAGCTTTTTCATTATATTTATAAATCCATGTTTGATTATTTAGCAACTTAATTTGACATTATTAATAATGTTTTTTTTTATTTAAATACATTATTAAGAAACGTCGTTTCATCTTCTAAGTAGGACCTTTTAGTAGTCGTCAGAGGACATTTCAATTATCTATGTGACCTCCTTCAGTTGCAGAACGACTAGGCCTATAGTTCATCTCGCAGATCACTTTTCACTGTGATTATACATCCCTGTGCAGGTAAAGGTGGCTTTCGCTTTGTTAGTGTTAGTAGAGGAACCAACCCGTTTGATGACATCCACATATCGGACGTTTTCCTTTTGTCCACCATAGGTGGTCCGGTGGTCCATTAAGGATAATTTTAGGGATACGTTCATCCTCCATCCTGTAAACATTGTTAATATACTCATAAATACAAGTAGAAATAGATAAACAACAAGGCCGGTTTACAAAACACACACACAGGCTTTATTCAACCATGTTAGATAACGAACAGCAACACTCACTTTCTAATCCGCTAAGGGAACTAACTCTCACGCAACATTATATCATATATCAACAAACATGACCAATCTTGCGTAAGTGACGTTGTCGGTGGATGGTAAAGATGCTGAAGACCCGTTCGAGCATCTTAGTGTTACACACTCTAAATTGCTTTGTGATTTTCAAGATCCTTCGGAGGCAGCGCTGGTAAAATTAATTTAATTTTTTACTCTTGCTTCACATAAGTATTACTGCCGTACAGTAGCATGAGCATGCCTTATAAATCTCCATTTCGGTCTAGCAGGATTGTGGAGCTTAAGTAACAGAATTCATTCTATCTTATCTTATAAATTAAAGAAGTTACTTCAAAAGAGAAGATAATTACGTCCTTAAGTGTATCCGTGTGTCACTTTCACCATATGCATGTTAATCACTGATTTAAACTCTGTCATGTCGTTGGTTTTCTTGGTTGATTCAGGCTAGCCAGTCTATGCTCTAATAGCACTAGGGAAGCCTGAGCACGTCCATGAATTTGCTCTAGCTTAAGGAATAAGAAATGTGCCTTTATATGTGTATCTTTAGAGCCATAGACTATGAAGGAATAAGAAATGTGCCTTTATATTTGTATCTTTAGAGCCATAGACTATGAAGGAATAAGAAATGTGCCTTTATATTTGTTTCGTCTGCGAAATCCAACTCGGTTTGGTTTACGTCACGGTAACCCGAATGCAGTCTGTTTAATGTATTTTTATGACATCATCGATGGCTGCAAGAAAGAGAAATGGGAATAAGATGCACCCTAATCAACAGCTTGATTGCTTTAGACATGTCGCTAAATCTGGACAAATTGTTGCGAGATTGCTATTTTCCAGAGTAATTTCGATGGACGCTATCAACGTTTTTTTTTTTTTTAAATCTACAAAACTGAACAAAATATTTTGATGGTATTCCAGACGATGTTTCGCAGGACGTAAACCCAGTAGCGGCCTTAGGGGGTAGCAAGTGGGGCAACCGCCCCAGGCTCCGCGCCTGAGAAGGGGCAACAAGATCGGAAATTTTATATTGTCACCAACTTCGAAAACCTAATCAGTTGTCATCAACTAGGACTTGTTACTCAATATTTTCCATGTATTTTTATAATACCAATTACCGTTTAAGCTCTTAGCTTAGTCTTAACATACATTTTTGGTTTCTAAATACCGTTCAGTTTCGGTAAAGACAGCATCTTATAACATGTCGATTCTAAGAGGCTTTCATTGTTTAACAGTTCAGAATAAAAACACGTATGTGTAAGCAACCAATCCAAATTGTATATTTCGTATTTAAACATCGACGTCCAAACGGATTTTATTAGGAAAATGCGTTGTGATAAAGTTTGAACTACTCTTTGAATTATGAAAATTGCATATGAAAGAGCCATTTGTAGTAACATAAATGCAACTTTTGAACAAAATTTTAATGAACATTAATAAACAAATATACAGTGTTTTCTTGATTTTCGCTGGTGATACGTTCTAAGACCGCACGCGAAGGTAAAATTTTCGCGGTATTTAATTTAATAAACATATAGCCTATTATTTTCGGGTATAAACAGTATCCCAGGACATCCCCAAACACTTAAAACCTCTAGATAACCATTTCCCATTTCATTAATAACTTTTACATGCTGTTCCTTTTAAAAACTCAGTATTTTTTAAAAGGATCATACGGCACTGTCATGTCGCATTACAATTAAAAGAATTGGTACGCATACATTAAATATACTGTTACTTTAGTCTGCAATGAACAAAAGGGTTGAGGGTGTACGAGAAAGATTCCTTATTTCGTACTGTAACCTCAAGCCTGTATTGAACAACTTGTAGGCTATAGCTTTTTTTTTCCAATCAGCTTCCAGAAAGTTTGGCGATGACGTAATAAGTTGATTTTTCCAATAGGCTACTGTGAATAGACATTGTGAGGCCGTAGAAAAACCCGTGTCACCCTTTTTTTTTTCTAATTTTTTTTTGTTGAAAAAACAACAACAAAAAAACGTGGTATAGCCCTTCCGCAAAAGTCGTGTCTGTTCTTTAATATAGTAGTGCGCGATGGTTTTCCTTTTTATTTGCTTCTGTTAATGCCAAACAATTACAATACAGTACACAATGTACTTACGTAATGTAGCAAAAATAAGGCCCACAGCTTAGAGGCGGACGTACTGTATTTTATTGTTGCAGCGTTAGAGACGGATGAGCCCGTAGCCTGATGAGTTTACGGTATATATATATAGTCTACCCTTACGATTAAGGGCCCCGCACATGATGTACACCCAGGGCCCCGCGCAATTCTAAGGCCGCCCCTGCGTAAATCTCTTCAGTGCTTGAATGGCTTTTTTTGGAAGCAACCGAGAAACGCTAGAATAATTTAAAACCTTTTCCGTAAGGAGCTTTTAGAAAAAAAACAACGACATCTTACAATAGAATCGAAAACCTTTTCCTGTGTAACCAATCAATTAATTAGCTTACAGTTTTAGTGTTCAACAAAAAGAAACAAAATAAACAATAATTGTTTGTTTTTACAGGTGAGATTATTTTTTCCTGGGGGTGACAATCGGAGCTTACCGCACCGGGTGACACCAAACCTAGTGACGCAACTGGCTAATACATCGAGCTTATAAAAATGTGTAAAACTGTGTGATTATAACATGCATTCTATTTTATTATTTTTTTACAAAAATAAACGTTTTAGTTTAATTTTTATTAGATCCTACAGCAGAAAACTCATAAATTGATGGTTTATTTTAACTCTTTCTCTCCTAATTGACGATACCCTCGTTGATTTGACATTGTTAAATTAATGTTTAATTTTATAAACTTTACTTTCTGTTATATAAAAACAGCATTCATTCCCCTTTAATTCTATACCAAATAAAACATTTTCTGATCACAAACGAACAAGTTTTTGAAGGTTAATCATAACATGCTAGTTAAATAGTAAAAGGCCTATATAAAATGTAGAATTCCGTCGAAACGTAGAAAAAATAATTACGGGAGAAAGAGTTAAACTTTATAAGATATCAAAACTATGAATAAATGTGTTTTTTTTTTCTAAATCTATAATTTTGATTTTTGGGGAAAAGTTAAGAAGTAGGCTTACCTTTTGGTAGGGCAGTGGAAAAAAAAAAGATTGGGGTGTGAACCCTGTCGAAATAAACGATATATAGCCAATGAAAAACAAACATAGAGTCAATAAAATTGTCAATGTGATACTGTTAGTAACGGGCTAAAAGTCCGTGTGAGAACGCGTTCTATGCGGGTCTTCCCACTCGAAGTGCCCTAAATAGGTTCCAATTAAACTAACACAATGCATCCACTACTTTAACGAAGTGAAGCACAAGTATCAGGGATACCCGAAATTCACGGACCAAAAGTATGTGCAAGGAAATGTTCTAATATTG
The DNA here is from genome assembly GCF_947242115.1 of Biomphalaria glabrata. Taxonomy (NCBI): domain Eukaryota; kingdom Metazoa; phylum Mollusca; class Gastropoda; family Planorbidae; genus Biomphalaria; species Biomphalaria glabrata. Next base: position 24,618,197 of record NC_074724.1, on the reverse strand, counting down.
GCTTTAGTTAGGCCAACCTTTGTCGATTTAACTTTTTCTCTGGCCATCAGACAGATGAACTCATGTTCGAATCTTAAATGAATTGATTTTGGGACATCTGGAAAGTTGATGAGCTAAATCGGGTAGCCAATCAACGGGCGTAGCCGTTGGGGAAAACTGATATAGTAAGTAGGCTTACATATTGAAGGTTCTCCTGTCCAGCAGATCGCCATTTAACCTTTGCCCCGGAAGGTCAGCAACTGTCCGCACATAAAACGGCCGACATAACGTATACATTGTCTCTTTTCATTTCGGCATCTTTAGCCACTTCACGTTGTTGCAGGAAATTATTACCAGCGCTGTATTCGTTCTTCTATATATCATATATATTGTTGTAAACCTGGTGGTGACACAGATGGGGGTAGTGCTGTGTGTGTTCTTAGCCTTCCCAAATCGCCCCAGTCCAGCGCAGGACGAGCGGTCAACTGTGACCAGTGACAGTACACGCCAGTTCGGCAACGACCTGTGTGTAAATATTACGCACGCAAGTCACGGCGATTGTGATCATTCTGAGTGGTCAAGAACGTTCCATCCGATTCTAGAAGGCCAGTAGAGACACTATATAAGAGCGAGTGTGTCAGAAAGACGGGACTTCACGTTACCTCGCTATGTGACCAGTACGAGGCGAGAACCAGCACGGTGTGTGAAGTCAGGCGGAGCAAGGCTAGGTTTTTGTAAAGACAGTGTTAATGATGTTGTTGTCAATTGCGATGTATTTGAAATTAAACTGACTGATACTTTGGAGCCCTGAGTTGTGAGGTTCTTTAAGTTCGTTGTGTCGTGTGGGGCAGTGTGAAGAGAGCCTGGATAGTAGAGGAGAGATCGTAACACTGGTGTCAGAAATGGGATCGGATCTACTATGGCTCGTCTGAAACTGCTGAACGAACTGGAATTGAAAGAACTGAGGCGATCGAGGGCTGAAGGCAATCGGAAAGAAAGAAACCTTGCAAGCACGCCTTAGAGAAGAACTAGCTGAAGAAGGTGAAGATCCGGACATCTACTTGTTCGAGTTAGAACCCGATGTAGTGCAGCTGTTGATCACCTTTATAGAACAGATGCCGGCTGACTTTCAAAACGCCCTGAGTTGTGATGTTCTTTAAGTTCGTTGTGTCGTGTGGTGCAGTGTGAAGAGAGCCTGGATAGTAGAGGAGAGATCGTAACAATATATATCACTGCTATATATCATCTGTATATCAGTTCCCTGTGTCTGTTACACATTTGGAACACGTTATTTCGTCCACTTCCCATTCTTGGATCAAGTTGAAACTTTGCACACGTATTCATTGTTTTTAACAAACAAACAAAAATCAATCAAAAATTTAACCACTTATTTAATTAAATAGTAGTAGTTTAATTAATTTTGTTTGATATCGGGAAAATGGAAATAAATCATGCAGTATTGATATATATAGTTGTAAAAGTAGATTTTTTTCTATTAGATAAGAGTTAAAATGGAATACATTGGATATTTTATTTATTGTCTATCTTGTAAATGCGTTTTTTTAAACCAGCGTGTAGATTTGGGCCTTTGTAAAACCAGCGTGTTTAAATGTAGTTGGGCAAATTTAAAAGTGATCAGATAGGGTCAAATTAGCAGACGTGATCAGACAGGAAGATCAAGCTAGCAGACTATCATATAAGGATATCAAATTAGCAGGCGTGATCAGACAGGAAGATCACGTAAACAGACGAAATCAGATAATGAAATCAAGTTAGCAGGCGTGATCAGACAGGAAGATTGCTAGCAGACGTTATCAGATAAGCAGATCAAGTTAGAAGATGAGATCAGATAGGGATGTCAAATTAGCATAACGTGATTCTAGATGAGATCGGATAGAGAAATCATATTAACAAGCTCAAAAGATTTAGATGTTGAATATTTGTATATCTCCTCAGAAAAGAATGTTTGGTTTTGCATAAAGATAGTTTCATTATTATTATTGTTTGTATCTTTTCTATCACGATAACTGTTTTTATAGTTGAGACTTCTTGTAGGCCTATTACATGTTAGCTATTGTAAAACACAGGAAGTCAGACACTCTGTATGTTGGGTGTACATATTTTAAATAATATAATTTGATCACGTTTGAGAAAACATTCTTTGACATCCTCTAACTAGAGATTTGTAAGTCCTGTGAAACTTTCTGGACATCGTGACGTAAATAAGAAAATTGACAGCCGAGTTCACGACATAGAGTAAGTCTACTAGATATTCAGAGACTGTAAACATTGACGTTGTCCTTCCTTGGTACATTACGAAAGTGTCGTCAATAAAATACATCAACGTCGGAATATTTGAAGGAAACGCAAGTGCAAGATATACCAAGCAGACCACAAGCAGCATTCTTGCGACTTTGGTATCGAACGAGGCCTTCGATTTCCATGACGTCATTTCCTGCCTTTTCACTCTTGCCTCATGAAGTTTGTAGCCAATGGCAACGGACGCTAACGCAATAATGGAGAATGAAACAGGTCCACGAATATTAGCTAATACAAATACATTTATGATATTAATAACCTCCCAATTATCCACGAGAAAGGCGGAAAACGTTATCATATAAAATGTTTTGTTCGATTCTGAATTAAGAAAAGTGTCAACGGCAAACATCTGGGCAAATGGGCTCATTAAAATTAGCCAAAATAAGTAAATAAGGACGAGACACAAAACTGTCCGCGGCACTGTTAACAAGCTTGCTGCTTTAATTGGGAAATACACGGCGACGGTTCTCTCCAGTGAGATAAGTACAATATGTCCTGACGAAATGAAACTGAGAATCCTTGCTGTTATAACCAGATACACGTTAATGAATACGTCAAAGTTTTGAGCGAGGATGACGTCAAACTTGCTGACGACACACTGAGCTCTTCGTACCAGCATGACAACGCCGTAGGCTAGATCCACCACGGATAGCGACATCAGAGTGAGGTTGGTGCTGTCACGAAGTCCTTGTTTTCTGAGTATGATGACGTTCAGGATGTTTCCCACAATTCCAAACATGGCGAAAATGTTGAGACATGCGCAGTTAATGATAATGTCAATTAAAATCAAGTTTTCTTCTGAGATAAGATCATATTTATTGAAAGCAGGAGATGCCATTTTTACTTTCGTTGCTCTTTATTCACTACTTTGTAAAGCATTAACTTTTGTAGTGCCCATATCTCACTCAAAGCCCCAAGGCTTTTCTGTTAACTCTTTCTCTCAGTAATTATTTACCACATTATGATGGAATCAACGTTTGTATCGTCTGTTAGGAGAGAAAGAGTTAATGCAATTCAATATCTGGTCGTATGTGAAACGAGTAGGCCCTTTTAGCAAAAAAAAAAAAGTAAAAGAAATATGATGTAACCTTTATTTTGTAAGCCAACTGTTCTTATCGAACCTAAACAACTAAAAGTGAAAAAATGTAATGCAAAGTTCTCAAAAACTTTTTTTTTCTTATTCAACAAATTGTATGCATTTATAGAAAATTGATAGTTTTTTTTTTCTTCTTTTTTTTTTATAATTTTGAGCACGTGGGTATGGGATGTAATGAAATATTGAGACCTTTCCTTTGTTACTCTGTCTTTATAACAGGATGAACAAATATCTCCCTTTGCAGTTTTGTAATTCTATTCTGTATTCTTTCCTCTACAAACGACGCTAACTTGTAGTTATAGACCTTTGATGTCTTAAGAGTCAAAAGACAAAGACCTGGATAATGATGAGGTTTGATCCAAATATCTATAGTAAATTATTGGCAGACCCGGCAGCTAATTCCCTAGTACTGCTACAGGACCAACTGAGAAGTATAATTTACAAAATAACTAGATTGAACAAAAGAGAATACGTTTTGGTCGTGAATTCTGATAACAGAGAACAAAAAGAAAAAGTAAACAATAAACTAATAGTCAATACTTAGTCTTCACTTGAGAAGTGACAATAGTACACTATGATAATTTAAGAAAAAAAAAGGTGGAAGAGGAAAGGTGACAAGATTGAAGGTTGATCTGGTGTGGTCGCGTACAAGTGTAGATTCAAAGTAAAAATGCATCTTAATACCATGAGCAGTCGTTGGGGGCGCCACTTATGACTTTCGTTACAGTGGTAACCATTGCGACAAATGCTTGGAGTCGCCTAACCCTCTCCAAGATTTCTTGAAAAATGCAAGGCACCAGTTTGGCTAAGAGCAGAATGTAATTAGGAACATCTCGAGGGTACGAAATTGTAAATGCCTGATTGTGCCTGAATAGCAGTCCTATACTCATTTGTTTTTGGAAGCTAATTCACTATTTAAAAAAAAAATGGAGTGCAATTTGGATAGAAAAAAAAGGGGGAATTTTCTTTATCTCATATTTTGTATATCTAGATCAAAAGAATATCTTGTGGTTTCAAATCAGTAGATATGGATGAAACGTCATAGTCAGGAAATAGATTGATCAAAAGAAAAGTAAAAAAAAAGTACATTTAGTGGGACGCCATATGAACATCAAGTTCTCTGCTCTTGCCCTCTATCCCTGCTTCACATCTTCAACCGTACTATATTGCCGTACGGTCAAACCGTGTAGTGGTGTACAAGTGGCCTAAATCTATTGGATAAGCCCAAGGTGCTTATGTGGGCCCCAACTGGTCATGATGCATGGTCCCTAGCGCAATGAACCACTTCGCGCCATTGATGCTACGCCACAGGCTATGGGCCCCTAATGGTCGTTAGCCCAGATTCAATGAACCTCTTCGCGCCATGGATGCTACGCCACTGATCCCAATACTCGTACATCGTACTTTTGACGACTTTTGCGTGACAAAAAAAAAAAAAGGTTCGCCGCTAGAAATCGTACGTAAGGCTTACACATATTTACACATAAGGCCGATTACAGACGTACATGCGCTATTTGTAGGCCTACTTCCATAGATTTACACGATAAGGCCCAAAGCTATTGGAGATATAGGGCTCCTTGGGATCAATTTCTTCTTTTGCTTTTTCTTCACAAAAAAATATTTGGGACTAAAGCTTATGTTGCATAATGGGAAGGGCCGCCGCGAGGTCTGTGGCCGCCTGCGTGCAAAATTTAAAATGCCCCCCCCCCCCCCCATGTTTTTACAGAAAAAAAAATACCATTGAGACTGAACTGGACATTGTTCCAAAAAAGCCCTTTGATTTAAATATATTTTTTTTAGACCATTCCATTGTTTCCGTTCATATTCGCATCGTTGTTGTATCCCTCAAGTACAACGATGAACCATGTACTATGAACAATGTCGGATTTAAGTGCCTTTAGACATCTGACATTTTGGTTCTTTGTGGTGAACATTAAAAACTGATCTCGTTCTGACTACACGCTTATGCTTCTGTATTTGTGACGATGAATGTATAATTGATGAGCTGCGGCAGGTATATTACAATGAACAGTGCAAATGATCATGATCTATATACAATTTCTTGTTAACTTTGACAGCTCAACAGTGTTACATGGTCTGGACATGATATGTTTACTTGTTATCACTATCTCAAAAGTGGAAATTGAAATAAAATCCCAGTGGAACTTTCTCAACGATTCGTAAACCTTCTTGATAATTATCTCGATTGTATCTTGGAGAGATGTGCATTCAATTGCCTATAAATTAATCCAACAAATGATGAATATTTTTCTTGAGTTTAATACAAAGTAAATAATCCAAAGTACAAGTCACTTATACAATGGCTTGAAATAAAACATAGTAAGGCTGTGTTTCTCACATTCCCGGGTGGCGACTCTTTAGATAACACTTTCGTTCGAGCTTCCTTTAGAAGCTGAAGCCCAGAGGACACTGGCGGATTCGGGGGGGGGGGGGGGCGGTAGGGGCGATCCACATTATTCAAAAGGTCCTTTATAATAGAATGAATAATGAGCTGTAGGTCAGGAGAATGCGTTACTGCAGTGAAAAATGCCAGAAAACGCTTTTAGCGTCGAGGCTTCGCCCCGAACCCCACTGATAAATAATGAGCTGTAGATGTCAGGAGAATGCGTTTCTGCAGTGAAAAATGCAAGAAAACGCATTTGGGTGTCGGGGCTCCACTGTGGAAGCTTACAGCGCTCTCACAGACCCCCAAGCTTGCAAGAGAAAGGCCTCAATATGACTGGTTTTTTTTTTCTGTTTTTTTTTCGCCGAAGATTGAGAAACAGTCTTATTTTATTCTCATATATCGAATATATATATATATATATATATATATATATATATATATATATATATATATATATATATATATATATATATATATATATATATATATATATATATATATGCTGTACGCACGTTTATGCATAGGGTTAGGGTTTACTGGGCGTTAGGGTTAGGGTTTGGAAAAAAATCGCCTCCCCCCCACTCCAAAGTTCTGGATCCGCCAGTGCCAGAGGAGCGATGAAGGCTTCCACTGTGAGGTCCGTGAGGTTGTTTTTTTTTGTTTTCTTTTAAGAATGTAATAAAAAAGAAAAGAAAATTTGTCACAAATTTCAGATTTTATTTTTCATTTACATTAATTTAACACTGTGTATAGAATCCAAATTAACGAAATGAAATTTCACTACAACGTGGTTTGTTTGTTATTATTTTTTTGGAAAAAAGGGGGGGGGGATAGTGTTGTCTACATAATTTTTAAGCGTTGTAAAAAGTTATTCCTGGAGTAGAATTGAAGATTCGGCAGGTTTCCGCTGAAGTTGGCAAGGGGTCTGAACATTTTTTGCCCCCCCCCCCCCATGTTGTTGGCCGGTTATTGGCTTGTAGCTCCAAATAGCTAGTAGGCTACAACTGAACTGATGTAGGCGTATTATATTTTTAAATAAATAAACTTGAAATAACAAATTCTATGTAAACAAAAACTTAATATAATTGTTAGTATTCACGATTTAACTTGACATGAAATATAGATCTAATAGTAATGAAATAAACTGATATTTAAACAAAATCTAGCTCACAACAAAAATAAAAAAATGCTTGACTCTTTTATGTCTTAAGACCATCTCACATATGCACTCGGTAATCAAATTTCATCATTGTCACTTCATAACCACCATCAATCGCTTAACCTCTTCTCACTGCCGCCTAGGAAACACACTCTCTCCATATCACCCCTTTTTTGTCAGGACGTTGCGTCTTCACATGAGATGAACTAGCGCCCCCACCCCTCCCAGTGAAAATGTTTTTAAAATTGACTTTTTAATTACGGTAGTAGATCTACTTACAGTGCGGGCTATGCGACTCAAAACAAATATTACAAACAACCCGCGAAAACTCAAGGCCAGAAAAGAATAGGCGCCTTTGGAAAAACCCGTTGGAATCCCTCGCACGCTGCTCTATTTTTTTTTGTTCTGTTTCGAAAATAGTTTCTTTTGTACGAATGTCGTTTATATTTTCAAATGATAATGGAATAATTGGAATTTGTATAAAATATTTAAGTATTTTTTTTTACTAAATTTTCTTTAAAGAAACCTTGAAATAATGATTTGGCCGCCCCAAAAAAATCGGCCGCCTGCGTGCAATGCACACATTGCACAATAGGTAGCGGCGGCCCTGCATATAGGTAATTCCAGCTCAGTGTACTTGGAGTGACACTCGCATTTTACTATTGGCTAGTTCTGAACCCTTTTTATTGACTTCGTTTGTTTGTTTGTTTGTTTTTTTTTTTTTGTTTTTTTTTTTTACTAATTAAACTGTAAGTTCTAGACGTCAGGAGAATGCATTTCTGAAGCTCAGAATGCAGAAAAAATAGTTATAATCGGCCCGTCCCACTTCTTCTTACTTTTAACTCCTTTACTATCAGAAAAAGAATGGTTTAGACTACCAGAGATTGAAAACAAAAAAAAAGACTTAGCGGACAAGCTTTCTTATCATATACATGTAGTGGAGTGGATACCTTTTCAGGAAACACCGGCCACCCCGATATCCACGTGACCCTTCCCCCTAGATGGCACCTTGTGTCCGCGCATAAAAAGGCTAAACAACGTGGGCACTGTCCATTCGACCGGCATCTCTTGTCGCTGTAGTGTCCGTACGTTACTGGACCTACTTCGTCTCCACTCCCTGTTTGTGCCTGGTTCTACACCATGTGTTTATGTATGGCTGCAGGTCTTTAGTGTATAATAAACAGTTTGGAATCGTCCTACGAGTTGCCTTCGTCATGTCATTTAGTTTGTTCTGTGCCAAACCCACTACATAAAGGATACACGTTCCATCCTGGGTATTTTTTTCCTATTGCGATATAGCTTTTAATATGTATTTTGTAAAAAAACAAAAACGACTTGAATCCCAACTCGAGGGCTCAATCCTCCTCAGGGGGACTAATTCAATTTATATCACCTCATTTGTCAAGTACAATTTCTTTCCCTTGTTCGATACCAAATAAAATAATTAATTACCAATAGGCTAATTAATTAGCTAATTGGTTAGTTGTTTTTTTTAATAGATTCTTCTTTTATCAGGTACTTGAAATAATTGTGCATAATTTTAACTTCATAAGAGCTTGGGTGAATTTGCTTTCGTCTAAGTGGGAGGGTAGTCACATGTAAAAATGTATAACTACACCGAATGAAATGACTACTGCTAGAATACATTTCATGACCAAGCCCTAGGCGAAGTGAATTTGGTAGCCCCAAATAAAAGAGAAAAAAGAAAAAAGAAACACCATGCAAATAAAATAACCCGATTTCAATTGTTTGGGTGAAACAATCAATGCTGACACCTGATGAAATTTAACTTAGCACCTCTTTGTGGTAAAGCCCTTGGCTTCCGAACGGGGTCCCGGGTTCGAAATCCTGGTGAAGACTGGGATTTTTAATTTCGGGATCCTTAAGGCGCCTCTGAGTCCACCCAGTTCTAATGGGTACCTGACATTAGTTAGGGAAAAGTAAAGGCGGTTGGTCGTTGTGCTGGCCACATGACACCCTCATTAACCGTTGGCCAAAAAAAACAGATGATCTTTACATCATCTGCCCTATAAATCGCAAGGTTTGAAAGGGGGAACAACTTTGCATTCTCAGTTATTCCTTTTCGTTTTGAAGCACCAGACTCGAAATAACGTTTTGAAATATTTACTAATAGGAAGCAACAAGGTTCTTCTAACAAAGGTAGTCTAACAAGTAGATCTAAACATTTGCGAATAAACTCTGATTTATAGTAGTTCTCTGCTAGGTTTGAGATTTGATCCAGGTTTGGCGGCTGCCTAGTTTGCCTGCTCGGTGGAGAGAAAGGGGGAATGCGACCGCTGCTTGGGCATGTATATCACCAGGCGCCGTTGCATTTTCACCCTTCTTTCTGCTTCTGTTGTGTATGGCATCTGCAATTCGAGACCCTTCCTTTATGCTCTCTCTCCATGTGGATCTATCCAGTGCTACTTTTTCCCAGCTGCTAGTGTCGATTTTAAAGAGAGCTTCATGTCGTGTTTGCCTACATTCGCATTGAGTGTAATGAAACTAATAAGGAAACTAATAAGGATAAGATGTAAATGAATTGAGTATAATGACCCTATTACTTGTAAAAAGTCGTAATTTAGTTATTTAATTCAATGCAATTACTAATAGAGTTCATTACTGAGACATAGAGTGTGTCTCGATTTTGTTTCTGTCATGCTCAACTAAACGTAAAGGGGGCCTACCAATGGCTGCCATCATATTCTTGAACCCGAGCCCACGGGTACCTTGCTACGCCACTGTAAGTTGCTAAGGAATCGGATGCCGGATAAGCTTCAACAATATTGAGTAAGAAGTACTTGTCTATGAGAACTGTTTGCGAATCAATCCACCACACCATAGTTTAGTTTATTGGTACGGTACATTTGAATGCACGGCAGAGACCCCTTTTTATTTGGTTTGATTAGCATGGCCGGATTTTAGGGAGGGAAGGCGGGAAATCCACAAGAAGGACCCTCCACAAAAGAAATAAAATATATCCGAATTTCGACGGGTCAGAAACTTTTGTTGTTGTTTTTTTTATCCAACATTTTTTTTTTGGGGGGGGGGGGAGTTTTACGGCTGGCAAAAATGTCGTGATTAAGAAGTGTACTTTTGTAGCTTGCTCGGAATAAGTCAATACAGCTCCAGATCTACAACTACAAAATATACTATTTATAAACTAAAATAGGCAGATTCATTATTTTTAAAGGAAAGTGAAATTAAACGTACAAGAACTGTATTTCTTTCTTCTAAAATATAGCACACTTTTATATGTATTTTCATTCATAAGTGGATCTTTATTAAAGATTTCGAAAAATTGTAGGAGCCTCCACAAAGTCCTGCTCCGGGGTCTCCACATACTTAAATCCGACCCTGTAGGATGGAGTAATGGCCACTGTACCGCGGGCCCTCTCAAGCGCAAGACTTTAGTTGGAATCCCCCTGTTCGCCACCCGTAAAAGTCATAATAATATATAATAAACGACCCCGCTAATTGCCTGTATAGCCATTCTGCTTAGGATAAATTTGTCGACAATAAAAAAAAAATTAATATCTAGATCTACGGTTTTATAATTGGATCTACGGATTATATATCTATATATTATTTTCCCTTTCATTAGAAACAAACAGATATCATTTGAAACTTTTTTTTTCTGTTCTAAGGGAGACAACATGCCTCCATTGTTATGCAGATCTATTTATTTATATTGGAGGGTGGTTGCCCTTTATCAATGACATTACTTTTATCGCCATTTTATGTTACAAATACACAGGAAACAGCACACTCTGGTCTGGCTTTGTCAACAAATCGTCCGTGGAATCTATATGTTATCGTACGATCTGAACATCTAGATCTAGTTCAAATAATAAATAAAATAGCTTTTGACATCGTAATCTCATTAATATTGGCCTAATAATGGCCTGCGACTTGCCTTGTATGTCTTACATGGCGTTGTATGTCATATCAATGCATATTGTAAACAGTAACAGCAGATCAAGTTCTTCGCATCACTGGAAACTTAATCTAGCAGCAGGTTTGCATCTCTGAATTTGATTTTAATTTTACAACAGTGTCGACCTAAGTTTAGATCTAGATTTACTAGATCTATCTATCAGTTTCAGGCATTTCAACAGAACTCTTTAATTTTTTTCCTTTTTTTAATTTTTAATTAAATTGATAGAATAAATTATTAGCCTTACTGCCTTATTCTTATAATATTATTTAATTAATTTAATTAGGTCTAAAAATAATTAATGGTTAAGAAATTAGACTTAAGTGACAGTTAGACATGGGGATTATGATCTCTATGTACTTTATCTTGTCTGAAAAATATTTACTCTTCACACAGCAATATTCCTATGGCTATATCTATCTAAAATTTATCTAGTCTTATTGAAATTCAGTAATTGTCCCTATCCGTACTATTAGGCAGTAAAAAGGGTAATTCTAAATGGCAGCATGGCTGAGCCTTTGTTATTATTTTAACTGTAATCATAAAGCTTGGGTTTTCTCTTAGATTTTGAGTTTATTTTTTTTGTTTTTGTTTAGTAAGTCAGGTAACAAGAAAAATAGATATCAAGTTATTAATGTGTTGATATCACATGATTTTATTTTTGGCTGACAGTACAAAGAATTTTTATCCATGTAGTTGGATCCAGATTCTAGATTTATTATACCATATAACATATTATAATCTGTATTGTTTATCATTTATTGACTTAAAACAAGCTTTCCTTTGTGACCTAGTGTTGAAGAGCAGTCTTTATAAACAAAAAAAATATTGTGATGGTATGAGAACATGAGCTAATAAACTTTGTTTTTTATTTTTATGATAACAAAAAACTTTTGTCTTTCATTTTTAAATCTTTAGCCACTAAGCAGTTGTCAAAAACTATCTCCCTCATCCCTAAGAGAAGGGATATAATTCTGTATCAATAATTAAAAAAACAAAAACTTTTCTTTTTTAGTTGCATTCCAATTTTTTAATTTGACTAGATCAAATATAATCAATCTAGCATAGACTTTTTTCTTCACTTTCAGTTCACTACTATTGGTCTCAAATGACTCTATATCACCTATATCAAACATTTTCCTTATTCTACAGGTGAAACATTCATATTCCCATTACAATCATATTCACTTTAAGCTTAAACATTAGAAGTGTCATCTGTGAGCTGTTTATTCTTATTTATTTTCATGTTTACAAGTACCAGTACTTATTTTGTACTATCATGCAATCTTGTAATTTAAAAAAAAAAAATGGTGTGTATTTTTGTATTATACATTTGACTTGAATTTTTGTAGAATAGCAAAAAAAAACACAAAAAAAACTAATTTTCAAAAAATCATAAGATTTCATGTCAACAAACTGTGGATACCAAATAAACACCTAAAAATAGCTTCACTATTGATCTCTTAGGTCAGAATTTGTAAAGGTATATAAATAGTTATTTAAAAACTAGCAGTGCATGCATAAACGAAATGACCCACAATTGGCAATTGCTAGCAACTTCCATTGGTTCTTGTTGTGAAATGGTTAAATTTTCTATTATATTATATTATTTATAACAAGAAGGGTGGTAGGGTGATGAATGGGACTATTTAACAGCATTTATGACTCCATAACAGATGAAATAGGCCTACTCCTTAGAATTGAAGACAGCCCTAATCTTATTATAGGTAGTGTTTAGCTAACATCTTCCATATCTCACTAAAACAAATAAATATCACCTATCTTATTCATGGTAAACCAGTTAGACGAGTAAAAACTCCAAATACCTCTACTGTCATGGAATCCCCACATTGATAAAATTATTTAAAAAATCAAACAACGCATTTATTAAAAGAAATTTCTACAAATGAAATTTAATAAGAACATAAAACTAAAATGTTATTTAACCTTAGATACGCCAATAATAGAATAAAATATGCATTTGGGACCCCTCAACGCAAGAAACTAGAACAGCCACAAAATAGAGCAGTAAGATTGAGAACAAATGAATATTCACATTTGATTAGAGTAATACCTTTATTAAAATTATTAAATTTAATACCCTTCAAGATAGAAGACTCAAAAGTAAAGTAACAATTATACATAGAACACTCAACCATAATCTTCAAATACAAAAACAATACCTAATAAAATGCTTAGAAAGACACAAAGATAAAGGCACATTCCTCGTTCCATATGCTAGGACAAATTTGTACAAATACTCCTTTTTCCCTATTGCAATGGAATGGGTTGCCTAAGTCAACCAGGAAAACTAATGACTTATGAGTTTAAGTTGTTGATTAACATGCATGACTAGATTGACCTAGTGACACATGTACAATAGTTAACATTAGTTTATAAGTCAAAAGTCAGTAACACATACTCTTGTCATATTAAACTAAAGTTTTAATGGTAAGACCAAAAATTAAAAGATGACCACTTTTGACATTCTAGTCTTGTATAGATATAATTAATAGAACTAGATCTAGTTTTGATACTGAGTTGACTAGCAAATATATATTTTTATATAATGCATTTATTATTGTGTATTTCCCCATGATTTTTGCTTGTTTTCCAAATAAATTAATTTGTTATATAATAAACACTGACTAAACTGAAAGAAATATACAAAGAAAACAATACAATGTAAACAAAAACACTAAAACTCCAACATTATGTTAAATTTCTAACATGAGCTATAAAAAAAATGAAAAGGCAAACAAAATAAATTTTAAGAGACAAAATGGGGGGAGAGGAGAACAAGTTTAAGAATAGTAGATCTAGGTCTAATGACACCGTTTCACATTTCTAAGAGAAAAAAAAAGTTTAAATTAGTTGAGGAAAAAAAGTAAATAATTACTCCCTAACATTGTTTTGAAAACAAAAGTGATATATGTCATTTCTGTTGTTTGTTGTTTTTTTTTTTGAAACACAATATTGGGATTTCTTTGAAATGTAAACATAAACTTTATAAACAACAATGGAGCAGCCATGCTGTCATTCCAAATTAATTGGTGTTGCTTTCCATCAATTCTGTTCCTATGCATTTTTAATTTAAAATTCAAGTCACAATGTGTTTGGAGGTCTCCCACTACCCCTCTACATGGAGTTTAGTCTTCCAAAAAGACTTTTCTTGATTTTTTTTCTTCTTCTTCATTCTCATTTTTTATGTTGAAGTGTTCAGATGACTAGACCAATACATGAGATGAACTGCGCAGTGGTTTCCAAATCAGGGAGCTCTCCATATAGTTTTCTTTCTATTGGGGTGTTTTGGGGCCAGTGTCTTGTACGGGCCTCTTGGTAAAGAGAGCAGTTTGGGAGGACGTGGTCGGCATTCTCTAGTGACACTCCACATGGGCAGACCTCACTGGTTCCAGTTTTGAGCTTCCGGTACATGTGTTGTCACATTCTGTTGTGTCCGGTCCTGAGTCGAAAGATAAGACGTTGATCTTGTCAGGATAGCATATAGTAAGCATCATCTTTCTTGTGATTTGGATGAGAGCTCGTCCATTTCTCGTTTATTTTATTTACGATTTTTCTTGATGAATACATTATTCTTGACCCTTCCTTCAAACTTGATCTGTGACCAACCTGCTTGTTTACAAAAATGTATCTTCAAAGACTTACAGATCTTTCGATTGGCACAACACATATAATGCAGGCAATCTGAGAATGCTTTTTTTTTTCTTTAGGACTACAACTGATGGGCCAAATAATTTGTGCAGAGTCTAAATTAGAAGGTTGCATGCCATTTGATTAATTGGTGAAAGAGATAACAAAGTTGTGGTTGGGGTTTAACCTTGTAATGCAGGCTGTTCCTTTGAAGGATGATAAAAAAAAAGTGTTGTGGTCAAAATAAACATATTATATGCCAACTATTATATATAGTATTAATATATATATTTTATTTTATTTAAATTTTTATGAAATCATTGAATGTTAACAGGGAAAGTTGAACCAGCCAAAGCAGAGTCAAGTCAAGAGGCAGGTTCTCCATCTACAAAATCAACTAGCGATAAATATAATAATTCAATAGAACTGCCCAGTGAGGAGGTTGAGGTCGAGGTCTCAGTTGAGGATAGAATGATGGGGATATTAACTAATAAAGAGGTGAAAGGGGGTGAATGGGTAGTGACTTCCCCTGATGACTCTGATAGGCAGTATGTAAATATAAAAAATTTGAAGTCACAGCATTGTGATCGAGATTTGCAACATCCTAACAAGTGTTCAGAATTTACAGACAGTAATAAATTAAAGTAAGTAGATTACTTATATTTTTGTAATTAAATGTAAATTATTTGTTAGTACAAAACATTGATATGTATATAATTAATCCTTTTTTTTCACTAAGCAATTGTTTGCAAATTACCTATGTGTATGACCATACGTATTTCAGCATGCACAAGCCACTTTTTTTTTTTTTTTTTTTTTTTTTTTTTTTTTTAACAAAATCATTGAAATTCACATAATAATAGAGAAAAACAAGTCAGAGAGACTTCATTAATGTTCAACTATCACATCAGATGCACTCTGCTCTCCAGTTTGACTAAAGATTTGGCACCTATTTTGTCTTTACCATCATAACTATTGGACTCAAATAGCTGTGAATTACTTACCCCCATCATTATTACCTTATTCTAGAATATTAGCACTTTCAATGTAAATATATCCAATTATAATCCTAAACATTAGCCTAATTTTCATTGGCTAATACAAAAAAACACATTTCACAAAATAATAAAAACTTTTCCAGGGTAGTAAAAACACAAATCTTTGGCATTTTACATCTTGAGATATAATCTCTTCCTGTTTCAACTTCTTATGTAACTAAAGAGACCAATCTTTGATACACATCCATGGTCACTGGTTAGACATTTGTAACCACCAGGTGCTGCAGTGTTTTCAGCCTTCTTTCTACTTCTAGTGTGTACACCATCTGTGATTAGGACTTCTCCTTTATGGGTGCCTTCCATAAGGATCTATTCTGTGCTTCATCACTAATGAAACAACTTGATATCTGCAACTCCAGGGTGCCACTGACTAAACTTGGCTTCTGACATTAGGTCTCTGTGGTTAAAATCTATATGATACTGGACGTTTTATTTTATAAATCATCTGAGACATGCATACTCAGATCTGTTGGTCTTTAAAGACAGTCAGGACACCATTCCTAAGCATTAGAACTAGGATCACTCAAAGTCTTCTTTAACAGCATTAGAGAACTTCTAGCCACAAGCATGTTTTCTGTGGTGTACTCTTGTGTTGTGCTACATAAAATGTGGACATTTAAAAACTCTCTCTTTTACTTATCATTGTATCAGATTTTCTGACAATCATGTCTATCTTTTCTTAAAAGGAATAGGTTGGTTGGTACTTATGGTGCCCTAATAAATTTAATAAACTAAAACAAAACGCATATCTTTTTATGCATTCATAACAACAAAGGCCACACTAGTAGCCTGATATTTTTCAAATAGAAGATATAGGCTACTGTTTTCTTTATTTACTTTTATTAATTTTTTTTTGTTTTGAGTTGGCTGCTGATGATGTATATATTTTTGTAAATGACACTGTATTGAATTTGACATGCACTGTCAGCAGTGTTACATTATTGACCATTACGTGCCCTGTCAGCAGTGCTACATAAATGGCTATGACTCTTTAAGCACCATCTGAGCTGATAGTGTCCTCTTCTATTTCTAGTTTATGTTTAAATATGGAGAAGGCACACACCAGAACAGTGAATAAATGACTACTGTATGAACCACTGTTGACTCCATTAGTGTCACAACTGTGAGTGATGACCAAGAAATTCAGCTATTACCAAACTCTTTGTGTCTTCTGTGAGCTGTTTATTCCATTTTTTTTTTCATAATCACAAGTACCAGTACTTATTTTGTACTGTCATGCAATCTTGCAACTTTAAAAAGAAATAGTTCTTTTGTAAGACTTAGAAAGTCAGGTGGGCAGGTAATTAGTCAATTTTTTTTGTTTCAAGACTAGTCCCTTTCCCCTAGCTCTCATGATAATATAATTGGGAGGAGAGAGTAAATGTTGCTAGTCCCAGTACTTATATATATAATAAACACCATAAGGCTATATTTTTGTATTTTACATTTGAATTGAATAAAAATGATGCTTGATGCAAAGTAAAAAGAATCAAAAACAAAAACAAAAAACAGTATAAGAAAGAAAGAACATAAGAAAGAAAAAAAAAATGAAATAAAATTCAAAATGAAAACTAGATACTACTTTGAAATAATATACAAACAAAGGCTGCCCATGTTTTTCAGTGATTATACTTCACACATAAATTCATATGCTTCCTATTTTACCTTGATTGTTTAAATGTTTTGCTTTCAATGTGCAGAAATAATTTAAAAAAAAACCCAGAAGATTAGACTACTAGACTTGTATAAGTAGCTTTTGCACATATATTGAACACTGTGACAGTAATGCTGAAGTAGGTTTCTCAATAATAGTTCACAACTTAATATGACAGGGGGTTAGGGAGCACAAAAATAAAGGGGACAATAAACATTTAAATTGTGATTGTATTGTTTTCGTTTAACAAAGCCTTATTTGATTATTTTGAATTTAAAAGACTCTTATTTGCTTTGGCTATGAATTTTGAAGTACATTTTGTCAAAATACTTTTAAAATGACTATCAGTAAGTCCAATTTTAAGATGTATTTGACTGAAATGAAGAAATAGTTAAACTATATCTTCTGTTCTGTTAAAATATCCATATCTTAATATGTCCAGACATTACAGTGAGTCCCATTTATTGCTTAGGGTCTCCTGCATGTATTTTGTTATTTATTCCTCGTCTCTGCGGGCTTAGAAAATTCCAAGTACTGACAAGTGTTAAGAATTCTGTTGAGTTAACGTGTCCCATTTGTCCCTCCCCAGAGTGTCAAAAACTAATCCCACAGAAAATTCAGATTGGAACAAATCTACAACTAAATTGAAACCTTTGAACTGTGGTAAAAAAGTCAACTCAACACAGTATGACCATTTACGAGGTTTGTATGTCACATGATTGGATGTGTTGATGACAAGCTTTCATGGAGATCTTAAGCTGTTATGTTTACATTTATACATTTTTTTTTTGTCACTTTATGTTTTAGAATGTGTGCTATTTTAAACTTGTTAGCCTCATGCTTTTTTTATAATGCTTCTGAACTTACCTAGTTTGAAGAATGTCATGTATACAAAGACTGGATTTTTAATATCATGATCTTTGGGCACCTCTGAGTCCACCCAGTGGTGAAGACTGGGATTTTTAATATCAGGATCTTTTGGGCACCTCTGAGTCCACCCAGTGACCCAGCTCTAGTGGGTGCCTGACATTAGTTGGGGAAAATAAAGACAATTGGTCATTGTGCTGGCCACATGGCACCCTCATAAACCATTGGTCATAGAAATGGATGACCTTTACATCTTCTGCCCCATAGATCGCAAGGTCTGAACTCCACTCACTATGTTAAAAATAGCAATTATGCACTGCATTTATGCTTTTTTTTTCATGTTCTTAAAGAAGTGAGCTTAATTCTGGGTAATTGTATAAGCCAAATACTTTTCACACTTGCATGAAAAAGCCCTGTGCACTGTTTCTACACATGAAGTATAGTTAGTAGTCATATCTTCAAAACTTAATTGGTTCTGTTACAGGTATATCAGAGAGACATCAGCATACTCACATCCCTGAACCTGATGTGGCTATGGTATTCCAAACCAATCACAAGTCTTCAGAAGTAGACATGAATGACTTGGAACAAAAGTTGAGACAAGCCAAAAGAGATCTAGAGAGAGACAGCACAGGACAGGTAGCTTTGTTGTACTGTTGACATTCAACTCATTTACAAAACTTGCAAAATATAAAATAGCCTTTAAAAAAAAAGCTTATCTAAGGAAAATAACTCCACACTTACAACTACATATCTTAATAGTGAAGAAATTATTTTTCTTTTCGATATCAAACAAAATGATTAATCGACACATAGGTACAATAAATACAAGTTTCAATTTGATCCAAGAATGGGTGTGGTAGAAATAATGTTTATAATTATCTAAGAGGACAAAACCCCATATATTTTGCCATATCTGTGAAAAATAGGAAGATTAATTTTCCTTGTTGGTATTAAACAAAATAATTAATAACCAGAAATTAAATCTTGAAACCTGTCTTTCTATTTAAATATATCATTTAATATATCAAAACTGAGTTATAATAACATATTTTTTACAGTTAAATACATTCCTGACACATCTTTGCAATATATACTTTCATATTAAACTGTCTTTGAAGTATTTTAATCATACTGAGTGAAACTTATGAATCAAAGATAATAGGAATCACATATAGTCAAAACCTTTTAAAAGAACTTGATACATTTTTTTTTTTTTTTTCAGAAACAACAGTCAGCCCAAGTGTATAATCTTATTGGTAACTTTTGGCGTATCAAGGGCAATACACAGACCTCTATAGAATGTTTTCGAAAAGCATTAAGCATATCACCAGAAGACCCAGAAATACTTTTAAACCTTGCTAGAGTTTTATTTAATCTACAAGTAAGGAGGGTTTTTTTAACACTTTGATTGTTATGTTGGGACTTTATGTAACATCTAAAATCTGGTCATTATTTTATTTTACAGAAATGCTGATAAGTTAAAGTAAAATGTTTAATAACTAAAATATTGGCTAATTGTTTTTATTTGCAAAATTGGATCAGAGTCTCTCTTATTCATTAGTATAGAGTAAACCTTGGCACACAGTAGGCTATAATGTCAAAGCATTAAATAGGCTTATTGGTACAGTCCTGTCATGATTCTGAAAGAGAAAAGAAAAACATTGAAAATCAGGCAGGCTGTAGAGACTGTGTGTTTGATCTTTGCCATTTCTGTAGCATAAAGTTTTATGAGAAGATTCTTTTGTAAGATTTAAAAGTAACTGTCAAAAAAAACATGTTCTTGACTTTTTATATTAACTCTTTCAGCGCTAATTATTTTAATAGAAAAAGATTGAGTTTTCCAGGATGAACACAAAGTTTCAAAGTGGGGTAGAGTTACTAAAACTAATGTAACTTTTTAAATTTTATTAAATAATCTAACATATTAGATTTTATTTTAAAAGAACATGAATGGGCTACAAAAGTATAATAAACAAAATAAATTATTCAGGAAAAATTTTCTTTTATTAATTTGAAACTGAGCACAGAAAAGGAAATATATTAAAAAATTCATTAAAAAAATCGATTTACAGACAAATTTAACCTTTTTATTAAACATTTAATCCATAAATATTGAAAAATCACAAAACTAAACACATTTAATCAGTTCAAATTTCATAGAAGTTGAACAAATGCTCTAAGAAGTTGTATTATTAACTTTTCTCAGGTCCCAGGAAATAAACTCAAAAAGGAACCACTAACACAATGTTGTCTTTTAAAAAAAAAAACTTGTTGGTCCTGCATCCAATTTACTACCAAAACAAAGAACAATTACTCTCATGTCCCGAAAATAAAAAAAAAAGAGTGAAATAAAAGGTTTGACATAAAAAAGATAGTAAAATAAATATTATATACCAAGTTACTGACTGAGAGTAACACCATGCTGACCAGCACTATAAAAGTAACTCGCTGAGAGTTAGGTCGCACTGAAAGAGTTAATTGCTTATTTAAAATATTTTTTTAGTCACAGACTGTCATGCATTGTATTATTACCATCAGTTTAATAATGATTTTTATTGTTTTTGATATTTTAGCTATTTTCTCTAAGTATATTGAGAAATATTTTAAATTTTATTCCAGTATCTTGACGATGCCATTTTTCTAGCACGTCGCTCCCTTCACCTCCAGCCTTCAGGACAGAATGCCTGGTTACAACATTACACACTAGGTGAAATACTCAAATCATATGGACACCCTCAAGAAGCAGCAATGCACTTTAACCAAGCACTCCTATTGAACCCTGGCTTCCAGCCAGCAAGGTCCCATCTCAGAGACCTGGACACTGACTCTCATCCCTCAGTCACACACCTAACCCTGTTCATCATCCTTTTTTTAGTTGTGGGAGTTCTCTTCGGCATTGTCACATCTATAGAATCCAACTTTCAGGACACATCTCTTAGCGACAGCTCCAAGGTTCAACAGAGGCATTTCAACAGGGCAATGGCTATGAGATCAATTAAGCTGGGCATCAACCCTCGCATGTGTAGAATAAGAAAAACTAATTCCTGATAGTGCTTCATCACAGATATATCACATCCTAACATTTTAAAACAATAGTCACATCTATGCGGAATTTCAACATCCTGGTTCTCAAGTCATTTTTATATTTCTTCTGCATGTTGGTTTTGAGCCATATCTTTACTCCCTTGAAAATCGTATCAATGGTAGTGCTTCATCACAGAGATTGTAACATTGTGTTCTCTGTTATTTTATAAAAGAGACCCATTAGCTTAGCTTGGTTTACTACTTGAGAGATCAAGTTATTGTTTTTCTACCCTTATTTTTTGGTATGGAGTCAAACCAATGCTTGGTGACATGGAATCATATTTATACAACTTGATAAATTTCATTATCATCAAGACCACTGTACACAGCCTTCAACCCAAGTTGAAATGGAAATGTGAGCTAAATTTAGTGAGGAGCAAATCAGCTCTGAACATGTGTTTATCATGTATATCTATATATACAGAAAATAGGGTAATATTTAAAAAAAAGGTGTTCAAAAATATATTTGTAATTGTCACGAGTGAAGATTTTAAAGAAGGTTTTCTAAGGTAGCCTAATTTGTTTTTGAATAGTTGTCCCTTTAAGTTATGTCCAAACAGATTTGTTTTGCATTTATTTTCATTCTTTCTGAAAAGTTCATTAAAAAGCAATCTTATTTTTTCTTGTTAGAAGGGTCACCTTTTGTCAAAATGTATTCATAAAAATGATTTGACATTGAAATGGACTTTTTTTTTAAGACTGAAGTCCTTGGTACCCAGTTTGTTCTTAAAACATGTAGTCAAACAAAGAGAGGGCTGTAACTCTGCTCTGGAATTCATTCAGACTTGTCTATCATAGTAATAAACCGGTGGATTTTAGAGTAGTGAATAGGACATTTATTGTACAAAAATAGATGTAGCAGCATGATTGAGTGATGATAAAGAAACATCAGCTACCTCAGCTTGACTTTGTGGGCCTAGTTGAAAGTTAGCTATAGAAAATGGATTAACAGTTATTATTTCAGAACAAATAGGAAATGATCATAACTTGGACAAGAATTGACTATTAGTCACCTTAAAAATCAAAACACCCAGATTTGATTAGAAAGGCTTTCAGAAACTAGTAAAAGCTATGCTATCATTTTCCCACCTGAATGTTTGATTTTGTCAGGCCCTATTTTCTTCCTTTAAGGTTAAATATTTGTTCTGTGCATTATGTCACATTATGTAACTGATACCCAGAAGCCTAGTGTTTAAAAAACAATTTAACCTGCAAAGTGGCAGGAGATCCTGGTAATAAAGCTTTTTTTTAGTTGATAATTCAAACAACCCCAATCATCAAGTTTTATGTTAAGACATTTTCAGTTCAATGAAAAATATACTCTGGTAGGCTGCCTAGATCATAATCTGGAAGATTTCATTCAAAAAGTATTTATTTTTTAAAAGTCTAGAATTCTTTTTTCCTTTTTTTTTTAAATTTATATTATATGTTTATGTGGTTTTAAGTGTCTACGGTTACTTTCTTTTCCCTACTCTCATTATTTTTATCTCTGGCTTTAAGATTGAATCATTAGTTTCAATTGTATTCCACTAAACATAAAGCATGTATCAACAGAAAGTTTACAAATTATAGTGCAAGATGGGAAACATATCTTTAAATAGTCCTTAAATATTGCAGTTTTTCAAAAGAAATATGTATAAAAAAATTAACTCCTATTATGATAAATGCAACATTTATTTTTTAAAATTGCGCTAGACAGTTATCAGCATTTTTTAAAAACTTTTATATGAGAAGCTCTTTTCATGCCTCTATAGAATGATACACTTAGCTAATTCTTTTTAGTTAAAACCTAATGTTAAATAGCTAAACCTTTTTTTTTTTAATAATGACATTTTCTAATGAAAGAGTCAATTACCTCAGTGCATAAGGCCAACCATGGAAATTTATTGTTTATGCTTCTGTTCTAAAGGCATTGAAAGAGATATTTTTTTAACTAGGCAAAATATTATATTTATCTGTGTGTGTGGGGGGGGGGGTAAACTACTTGGCTAACTATCAAGGGGGGTTTCCAGTTCAAATTCTGACTTCAGATGAGTTGTTTGCTGAGTGCCTAAAGGCAGCATGGAAACCTTCTCCCAGATTTCCTTTTCCCCCACATTGCCACAAAAGAGATTGGACCATAGTGCATTGAGAATGCTAGAGCATGAAAGTAAAGATGCACTATACAAAAGCAATTTTAAAAACGTAATGATAATCATAATTTTTTTTTTAGTAGAAGATAACAATTTTTAGAGTTAAACTTGGCTTACTAATAATTGAAATATGACCTATTGGCTTAATGCATGTCTAGGCATTATTTTCCATAAATCTGCAAATGTTTTTTCTTTCCAAAGTCATTTTCTAGTTTCTGATTTGTAAATAGTTATCAACATGTGTGGGTAAGGGTTGTCTGGTTTGTTACTATTGACTTTTAGAACTAAATCCTTGACATTGGTAATGCTGTTGTTCGCCTCGTTGTTGTTGTTGGTGTGGGCAACTTCAATACTCTCTGTGTAAACACAAAACCTTTCTTTCCTATTTTGACATTGATGTAATGTTGAGATGCAATACACTTTAGTTTTGACTGTCTCATTTCTGTCAGTTTACAAGATTTTTATTTGTTGTTTTCAATACAATTGTTTATTAAATAGAAATACAATTGTTTATTAAATAGAAATTTAAATATGTACAAAACTAACTTACTAGTGTAAGTGCTCCATTTATAAGCAATCAGTTTGAATCAACATATGACTAAAGCTGGTAATTTTTTATTTTTTTTTTATAAACAGAATATTGATCATTATTTTTAGCATCTTTCCAGGCAAAAGTGATGTTTCCCTACTTCCCACAATTCCAGACAAAACTTCTTGATATTGCATGGTTTAAAAATAACTTGGGTAGTCATTGATAAGATGCAGTCTTCCATAGTTATCCATGACATTGGAAATATATTAATAGCTTTAATCCAAAGAAAAAAAATCTACTCTCAGTCTGTGGTAATGCTGTTGTCAAAGTAGCTTCTTCAATAACTTAACAGTAAAGTTTGTAACTAAAAAAAAAAACTGAAAGTATCTGACTTTGTTGTTATAGAATTATTATCCCTAGTAGTTTTCCTGACCAAAATGAGATGACCATCAGATACATTTTGGTCAACACTGAAATGAGATTTTTTGTTCTTTAAATGTTGATGTAGATATTTTGTTGGCTTCTAAAAAAGAACAAATACTTTTAACTCAGAACAAGTCACAAAATGTGTACTGTTCATGTAAAAAATGTCTTTGTACAAATGTTAAACACAAAAAAAACCTGTTTGCTCTGTTGTCATTTCATTTAAAATTACAGTATTACTTCTTTGTTATGATGCCCCATCAATTGGTACGGACACTGTGGCTTTAACATTTTCAATTTTGATAGTCTTTTTTTTTCACACAGATATAGAGACCTAAAAGGATTTTGTTTTTTCATTTTAATTTTTTTATAACCAAATGTGAAATTGCATAAATCTTTACTCAATTTCTCAATTATAGATTTATTTTTGAAACTTTTAAAGGTTATAGATTTATAAAAAAACAAACAAACATTTGTAAATATAAAAACTCTGGACATTCGTAACTTTTTTATGGGCCATCATGATATCTGAATGAAAAGTTTCTATTTGTATCTTTCCAGTTGAATCAATAAAAACTAGGACTCTGTTCAACAATCTATACCGGTACATTTAATTTATATATATATATATATATATATATATATATATATATATATATATATATATATATATATATATATATATATATATATATGCTACCAGTGGTAAAATAATTCCGGTCTGAATTAATTATTTTTTTCCCAGACAAGACTTGGAATTTATTTGGTTCAAAGTGGTAAAAATAACCATAAATAAGCTAGTCATGTGCGGTATTCTTAGCTTGACACTGTTAAGTCCATACAGAGTTTTGCTATTTGTAATATCTTTTTTTATTTCATATATATATAAAAAATATACAAGTTAAAAAAAGTGTTTGCTATTTTGTATTTAGGGCACTGACCATTTTCAATATACATTTTGCAGTATATTTTTTTTATGGCCTTTCAGTTCATCTGAGTGTTCATCACTTGTAAGAAGACTTTCAAATTTTATGAATTTTTAATAAGGATTTACACTTAAATGCTACAATCTCTTGGTTGATCCTATACACATTTCATCTCATCACTTACCCTCCGAACTCACTTCCCACCAACTTGTCTTTTAAACAAAGAATATTGTAATTATTTTACTTTATTGTACTGGCTGCCCCATTATGACATTTAGGGCATAACAGACTAGGTAATTATCTAACTAATCATTTTATCATTAATCAGTTAACTTAACTAAATTATAATGGATGATTTTATTAATTATATTATTTATTACTAAATTATACAAAATATATTTATTTGGGTCCAAATATTTTGTATATCATTACAGTAAGTAAATTATACTTAAAAAATATATATTTAGCAATAATACTATAGTTTTTGTATAGACATTTTGGATCATAACTCAATAGGAGAAAAAAAAACAGAATTCATTTGCATAATTTAAATTCAAACACATGGATCTCTATGATGTCTTGCTTTTGCCACAGTGAACTAGCTTGCTTTGTTACAAGTCTTTAGGTGAGACACTGAGACAGCTATTCTCACACTTATTTTTTGGTGTCTGTAGACATGTCGGTTTACTTTTTATGGGGTGGGGTGTGTTGTACCTGTGTAACCATGGTGATACTTGGTGTCAGATGAATAAAAAAAAAATAGCATTATGTACATATAAATGTGTTTGCTTTTAGTAATGTCTTCTTATTTAATGTTTATGGAACTATTGTCTATGATTTTTTGAAATTTATTAGTAGTGTGATATAGGGCCTATTCTAGAATCTAGGTGAAAGTTAACTGAAGTTTGGTACGTGAAAGTACCATGAAAGTTGACCGAGGGCTGTATGGTAGTACTAGGTGAAAGTTAACTGAAGTTTGGTACGTCAAAGTACCATGAAAGTTGACCGAGGGCTGTATGGTAGTACAATGTGAAGTTATAACTGAAGTTTGTATAGTACAACAAAGAATTTCAAAATTAAAAGGGAAATGTTGGTTACATGTATGACTTTAACACTCCTAAAAAATATCAAATACTGATTTGAGGTGTCATGAATTCAAAAATCAAGTCCTCAAGGATTCAAACCATGAACTATTTTTACTCTAGGTGAGGATGGAATTATCTTAGTTACTCATCAATTGGAAATGGCATTCCTTAGAGAATTTTATAGTCATATAAAAGTAATATAAATAGAATTCCAGGATGGTTGCTTGGTCATGCGCGCTGGACTATCCCTATGGTCCTGGGCTCACATCTTGCAGGAGGTTTGGACTAGGAAGTAAATTATCTTCAACTCCGAAGGAACATCCAAAACATGTAAAACATTTTACAAAAAAATAAAACATTGCCCTTGGCGGGGATAATAGAAAGTTAGTAACCTTTCACTATTCACACTTTGTTCCTCAAAGGGGTGAGTCAATTTTCCAATAGCAGACACTTTCACTTTAACTGTTATAGAAGGAAAATAGTGTCTCCCTGAAGTTCAAATCCTTTGGTAGTCCCAAATGTTATCAAATTAGAGCCCTCAGAAAAAAAAATTATGAATTAGCATCTGCTTTTTACCTTATCAGACAGAAAGATTGCTTTTATCTAGGCTAGAGAAGGGAGCCTTATAGTATTGGCCATTGTACTGCTCAAAATGTCTCAACAGATTTAAAAAAAAAAACCACCCAGTATTTTTTTTAGTACCATATTAAAAATGTTATTACTGAAAGAGTAGATAAAAAAAATATCTTTAAATTTTATTTTTCAGAACTATGCTTGAACATAATAGTCCATCTATTAAGCCAGTGATGCCCAACCTAATTCGACCTGCGGGCCATTTTAATTTCCGACACTCGTGTCGCGGGCCACATGAATGAAAACGTAGGCCTACAAAAACGATAGACTTGAAACCCGTAGATGCTGTGCTTAATTAATTAATGGGATATTTGAAATGTATATTTTTTCCCCGCCTCAGAAGATAGCTTCATTTCAGTACTAAAAATATCAGCAACATTGGGCTTCATCTCTGTACTTAGAATATGTGCTAGTTTTACAACCGAGTCATTTTCCTTTCTCTTTTTGGTAAAATATTCCCATCAATCCTCCAATTTCTAGGCTTAGTTTAACAAATTTTTATTCGTGGATCAAACCAAGAATGCCATCATATTTGCTTTATAATGTTTATATGTTTGTTGTTTTTTTTTAAATAGCCACACTTTCTTTATAAAACAAATATGTTGATCTATTATCATGTTCCACAAAAAAGTAAAGAACCATTCACTTTTCCTGGTTGAAAAAGTACATTCTACACTCAAATACCTATTTCATAAACCCACAAATGTTAAATGTCATGGCACCAATAAATCAGGAGAAAAAATGAGGGCTCTAAGCCCCTAACGTAAGTACAGATACATTTTGCACCTTCTAATTATTTTTATTTTTTTTTTTTTGGAAAAAGGGGGGATTTTCTACACTTTGTGCCTACATTTCGGCGGGCCGGATGGAATCACGTCGTGGGCCGGATCTGGCCCGCGGGCCGTACTTTGGGCATCACTGTATTAAGCTAATAATTTGTTGGCATTGAGGAAGACAGACATTGTCACTGATTTTGTATTATTGGGAAGTGTTAAAAGATAATACACACACACACACACAAAACAAGTAAAAAGAAAAATACTACATGTAGTAAACTATACATTCAGATATTTTATTTCCCATTGTACCTACACCCCAATGGGTCTACCATGACCCAATTATTTAAATTGTAATCAATACTAAATAGATCATAAATTCATATCAAATACTAGATCTAAACGTATTCATCAAATACAGTGATGCCCAAAGTACGGCCCGCGGGCCAGATCCGGCCCGCGACATGGTTTTATCCGGCCCGCCAAAACGCCAAAACAAAATTAAGAAAATCACCCACACCCCCTGCCCAAAAAAGAAAAGGTTGAAAAATGTAACTTTACCTACATTAGGGTTCTCTCTTTTTTCTAATGGATTGGTACCACGACATTGAACACTTTAATGTAAAATGTAACAGTAAAAGTGAACGGATCTTTACATTTTTTGTTTGGAACATGATAATAAGCCAACATATTTGTTGTATAAAGAAAGTGTGGCTGTTTAACAACAAAAAAAAAAAAAAACAGCATATGAACAGCATTATGAAGCAAATATAGCGGTATTGATGGTAATATTGAACACAAAGAGACAAGAAAATTAGTCGGTGGTAAAACATGCTAAAATGTTGCTCACATTTGAAGTACAGAAATGAACCCATTTTCCGACGCGTGAAAAACAAAATAAAATCAAAATTCCAATTTGTTAATGTAAGTACTATATCCATGGGTTTCTCATAAAATTAGTTTAAAGTCAATTTCATTTCTGTTTTTATTTTTGTTACATTTTCGGTCATGTGGCCCGCGACACGAGTGTCGGAAATTAAAATGGCCCACAGGTCGAATTAGGTTGGGCATCATGTTAGACAACCCAGTTATATAAAGAGAGGAAATAAATATAACTGTTAGCTTCCCTTGGCCTTGAGCACCATACTTGGTACAATAATTCATGAAGTGGATCATTATGAAGTTTTAATAAAATGTATTGTCATAAACCTCGATAGGATAATGAAAAGTTAACAAAGTAAAAGACTGACGATTTTGACTTTTTTTTTCGAACGTGTGAGTTAATAGTAAGTTTAAGTAAGAAATTAAAAAATGCACAAGAGAAGAACCACAGTACTAACAGTGGACTCCTCATAGCGCAGCAGTCAGTGAAGCTCATGATATTAGCCTGTCGCCATATAAGATGGAGTCTAATAGATCTAGCTCTAATTTAAAATGTCGAAAGATTACATTAACCGTTAAGCATTGATCGGGTCTGTATCAAAATAAAGAACAAACATAAATGCGATATGTTTTAGTTTGGAATGGAATCCAAAAAATTACCGGAAGCACCAATGTTTATCTTTCTTGCAGGAACAATATCTTACAACTCTAGAATTCTCAATGAAAAATGAATCACACTATTTTAGTTGTATTTCTCCTCATTTGTACAAATACTGTTCTAATATTTTGCCAACTGGTTGTCAACGTTAGAAATAAAGGAGGTGATACTATTGTGGAGAAAATTTTATCCAATGTTACGGAAGATACCGTCATTTTAGAATTTCTAGGATCCGACGGAATGTTTGTGACTCAGTTCATTGACTTTAAATCAGTAAGTTTATCTGCATTGGCCTGATTGGCATTTTAAAATTTTAGATTGACATTAGATTAGATCTAGAGCTAACCCTAACACCTTAAATATAATAACAAATATAGGTTAGGGGTACAAATATAAGTAGTCATCCTTATTCTCCTTAAACTTAAAGAAGATTCTGATACTTCATAAAATTAAGTTCATTTTCTTTTCTATCTATGTCGAACCATTGTCAAACTTTGAAATTTTGGCCTATAGGTGTCCAAATAGCATAAACTACTCTAGATCTAGACTCTAGAATCTAGATTCTAGACTTGTACAAATTAATATAATTATATTTATTATTAAAATATTATAATATAGCTATCTAAATATTATATTCTAAATCTAGTTTCGGTACTACTAGACATCTATATTCTATATTTATCAAATATGCCATTGTATGGGTAATTAAGATCTAGTCTATATAGACATAGACATAGAATCTAGAAAAGATAAATCTAGATTAGATTATCATTAGCGGCATTAGCCTTGATCATAAGATCTACTATTATCTAAACTTCTACTAATTCTAGACTCTAGATCTAGACAATTGTTGAGCTGTTTTTGCCTCATCTTGCTTGATCTAAAAAAAAATTAAAAACCACCCAATTTTTTATTATAGATCTCTGTCGTCCATGATTCATCAATGTTTTCATAATCAAACTGTTACGGCACTTAACTTCATCACAAGGTTGTGGCTGCATTCATCATTACTCAAAGACAAGCCTTATTAGTTTTTGATTAACTTCAACTCAGAAAAACTTCTTTCATATGATGTGACAGTGATCGGAATAGTCAATGTTGTCATTGTAATTGTTGTATGAAGAGCTATAACAACATTCACTGATTCAGAACATCAGTATTCAAAAATGATCATAAATAAAATGTAAATCAAGAGATGTCTTAGACTCTTCTTTAAAAGGATTTCCAGAATCATGACATAATCAAGCCCATACTAGCCCCAATGGCTTAGTAACTGACATTATTGTTGGGTTCAATTAGGGGAAAATGTATATTATAAAATGCCATTATGGTTCTGTTACTAGCCCTAATGGTTTAGTAATCTAAATTTTATTGGGTTTCAATTAAGGATCACCTTCATTATGTCATTATCATTCCAATGCTGGCTCCAATGGGTTTAGTAATTAGATTTTACCTTTACCTATCCCTTAGTCTTTGGACCGTTGCAAGATTTGTCCACCGTCTTTCTCCATTCCTCTCTGTCTTTTGCCTTAGAACCTCTTTCAATGGCAGGCGTCCATTTTTTTATGCTGTCCTCCCATTGTTTCAACAAAATTATATTTTATTAGGGATAACATGTTCAAATTTTTTTACCAGACAGACAGAGTGAGTTAAATAAGTTTTGTAAAAAAAAGGTAATTTATGGTACTTTTTTTTTTTTATAGGAAATGCAGATTTTTCGAATGTATGTTCCTGGGGAAGAGGAATTGGGACAAAGCCAACCTCAGGCTTTATGTTTCATTACAAGGTTCATGCGAAGTGACTTAATTTCTTCAGATGCCATGTCAAAATTAAGACAGGTAAACAAGCTTCTTTGACAATTTATATTTATTTATCTTGTGACACATAGATATGACGAGGGCCATGAATTTTTCAATTGTTAAATATTTCAATGTATAAATAAGATGAGTTTCACTTGAAGTACAAGCCAGATCCCAATCACAACTTTCTTTTCTCTGCCATTAGCCATAAATGAATTTCATGCTTGACTGAACACCATGCCTACTAGACTAAAACATAAACAAAGTACAAAGGTGTAAAATATTCATTAAAAATAAATTCAGTCCCAAGAGGGGTTAAACTAGAAGTGCAACACTTGGTCAAATTGTCATAAGGCAGCTTCTAAAACTTCATCATTGGGATATGTGGCCAAGTTGTATAAACTACTTGTCTACCTTTAGAGGGATGAGTCAATACCCTGATCAACAAAAGAACATTTTAATTTGAGGTCAAACCTTAGTTGAAATGTGATTGCTGAGCTGTCTAAAAGCAGCATGGAAACCTTTGAGATAGCCCTCTCCCAGCAGAGTACACTGAGCATGCTATAAGATATTAGAGGACAAGCTATTAAAAATAATAATAATGTAGTCCCAAAAACTCGACTCTCTATAAATTGGCAGTACAGAGCTTGCCAAAACACTGTTTTTATGATACAAGGAAAAAAAAGAAGATTCATAAAAGAAAGAAGGAAAGAGAATAAGAGCTGGCTGTTTCATTTCATTGTAATAGATACAATAACTCAGGGGCTACAAATTGTGTAAGGTGGATTGTTAAAACATGGCCTGATTATTGTAAGCTCAAAAATAAATTTTAAAAAGGGATGTTTCGGTCATAACAATATTAATCCTAGTTGCAAATCATCTGGTGTAGCTGTTGTGTAATGCTAGTTACTGTATAATGGTTACTGTATTAAATTAATTTTGCAATTTCCTGTGGTATTTCTTCTTATAATATTGGACAATTCATTCTTTGTGGGTTATTAAGCAAACCTTGGGGGAGCTACCACCTTCTACCAAGCGCGTCCCCAGATTGCGGATAGGGGAAGGACCCTGTGAATATCAAATAAACAGCTGCTGACCAACTGGTTTGCAGTCATGGAGGATGAGGTGGAGTATTCGAGTGGTTAGAATATTTATTAAAAACATCTCAGAAATCCAGGGAAATGATTGCAAAAAGCGAGTATAGGGCTCTCTAACTTTAAACCCTGGTAGATGAAGCTCGTTAGCTAGGGATAGCAGTTCATCTAGGAGAGAAAACTCAGAAAATAAACACCTGCTGCCTTGCATGATCAAAGGCTATGGGAGTACACCCAAAAAGAAAAGCAGGCTGAAGTCGGAGTCAATTGGGCTTCCTGGCGCATAACACATTGGCACACAACTTCATCTAAGTTGGAGTTCAGTAACAATTCTAATAGATGTGGTGTCCTGCCTGTGGAATCCCACTGTGCAGGTAGGAGGCTGGCTCTCCGCCTCAAAGGAGCCCACACAAGCGAGCTGGTGGTTCTTCTATCTCTGCCTGTGGAGCCAGGAGCAGGGAAAGAAAGTAAAAACTTTTCAAGACCAAAGGTCTAAAAATCCTTCTATGGAATGCAGAGGGCATCCAAAAGAAAAAGAAACTCTAAAAATATTTCTGCATGAGAAAGAAATAGATTTAGCTTGCATCCAAGAAATTCATTTGAACAGTAATCTACGTTTCTCCATTAGAGACATCAGACAAGATAGAGAAAACAGACCCAAAGGTGGAATCCTCACCCTCAAAAAAAAATGACATCCCTTCCACAGACATAACTCTGCCCAACTTCTCAGAATCAGAAATAATAGGAACTAAGCTGATTCTCCCAGATGGAAATATTAAATTATTTAACTGCTACTTCCCACCAGACAAGGAAATAGAGATTGACCACATACAAATACCTGACCAAGAAGAATGTCTTGTCTTAGGGGACATGAATAGTCACTCTCAGAGCTGAGGATACCCAGACCTCAATGCCATTGGAGAAGAAATCAAAGCATGGCAAGCAGAGAACAGACTTATCTTGCTTAATAAACCTGAGGATAAACCAACCTTTTTCTCAAGAGCCTGGCTAACATCAACCACTCCAGATCTAGCCTTTGCAACTGACAACATATCAAAAAAGTGCACACAAGAGATGTTGCAGATCAACTAGCCACCAGTGACCACAGGCCCATATTGATCAGTATTGATACCTCCTTTAAAATATCAGAAAACTCCACCATCCCCAGATGGAACTGTAAAAAGCCAACTGGAACTTATTTCAAAGCTCACAGACCTATATTCCACTTCAATAAACTGCAAAACAAATCTGGTTAATAAGTCATACTCAGCTTTCTCCAAAGGAATCCTCCTAGCAGCTAAGGAATCTATTCCTAGAGGAGTAAAAAAAAGATTATATTCCCAACTGTTCTGATCACCTACAACAACTCCACAATGCCACTATTGAAGCCAGAAACACAGTAGAAAATAACCCTTCTATAGAAAATAACATAAACCTAAAAGCAGCTAACACAGTTTTCAGGAAAAGTTACATTTCCTCTATGAGGAAAAGTTGGCATGAAAAAACAGAACAACTAAACGTAGATAGAGATGGCCACAAACTCTGGCATATAGCTAAATGTCTCAACCAGGAAGAAAACAGAACAACTCTTATAGTTATAGAAAAGGACAACAAACCCCTGATAGGCCAAGAAACAGCTAATGAATTCATAAAGTATTTCCAAAGCGTAGGACAAATACAAATCAATGTAAGCAGAAATAAAAATGTAAACTCAGAAATCCAAGAAAATAATAAAGATAAGAAACCAGCTTACTCCTTGGGAATGACCACAAACCTTAAAATGAAGGAACTAGATTAAGCCCTCAAATGAAAACAAGCCCTGGGTCCAGATAAAATTTCTAATGACATGCTTCTTCACTTGGGTTCTTAAGCCAAAAGAAAACTGCTTTAAATATTTAATGCTAGCTGGAATTCTGGCAGAATCCCAAACATATGGAAAAAAGCCATTATGATCCCTATACTAAAGCATGGCAAACCAAAAATAAACTGGATAGCTACTGTTCCATCAGCCTCACTAGCTGTACTTGCAAACTTATGGAAAGAGTGGTGAATAACAGACTCACTTGGATCCTTGAGTCAAATAACCTACTCACTGATGCCCGGGCTGGCTTTAGAAAAGGAAGATCCACAGAAGATCAAATCACCTTCACCACACAAGAAATAGAAGACGGCTTTCAAGAAAAGAAACCAACAACGATTGTGTGGGTAGACTTAGAAAAAGCATTTGACAAAGTCTGGTAACAAGATCTCTTACTCAAGCTAATCCACCATCACATATCCCACAGAATGTACAACTGGAAAAAGGAATATCTAAATCATCAAAAAGCTTTAGTTTGCATGCAAGGGCTAAGAGGTCACACAGTGGGTATAAAAAAAGGCGTCCCCCAAGGAGGAGTCCTATCCCCAACATTTTTCTTAATATTCATAAACGATCTAAATCAAAACCTACCAAGAAAAGTTAAAAGCAGCATGTATGCAGATGACCTAGCCTTAATTCGCACAGAAGAATATGAAGGAACATCAAAATTTCAATTACAAGATGCTCTCGATAAACTCAATAAATGGTCCTAAGACTGGGGCATATCCATCAACACAAAAAAGACAACATATACCATCTTCTCATTGTCAATAAAACAACAAACAATAAAATTAACATTAGATAAGGAAGCTTTAGAAAAAAAAATGACAGCCCTACATATCTTGGAGTCACCTATGACCCAAGATTAACCTGGAAAAACCAAATAGATAAAACAGAGTAAAGGCATCCAGAGACTATCTCTTATGAAAAAAATTAGCTGGCACAGATTGGGGAGCTAATCTCAACATCCTGAAAAAAAAAGACCTTTACCAGTTACGTAAGACCTGTTCTAGAATATGGTGCCACAGTATGGGGCTCAGCAGCCTAAACCAACTTAAGGAAAATAGACAAGGTTCAAAGCATTAGTCTAAGGATAATGACGAGCAATCAAAACAACACCCATAAGAGCTATGGAGGAAACCGCTGCCCTGATCTCTCTGGATGAAGAAGAGAAGTAAAAATCCTTTCCCAATTCACTAAATTAGAAACCTTGAAGAGACACCCACTCAAAACAAAGATTCACAAAACTGGCACAAAAAACTGTCTCAAAAGGACCAATTTCTTACAGGAATTTCTAAACCTAAAAAAGAAACACCAACTTGAAAAAATAACTCTGGAATTCACGATACATCATAATGAATCTCCACCCTGGGACGAAAGCTCTCTTCCTACTATAAGAGACCATATTGAAAGGACTACATTCCAATAGAACTCAAGGAAATAGTGAACTGTTTTCTACAAGCTCATTATCCTAGCAATCAGTGGATCAGAGTTTACATGGATGGCTCATCCCATAAAGCCACCACAAATGGAGGAGCTAGAATACTCATCAAATGGCCTGATGGAGAAAAACTAGAAAAAATCCATTGCAACTGGAGAGCTCTGTGACAGCCACAGAGCAGAAAGGGAAGCACTAGACATAGCTGCTACCATGCTAGCAAATCATCCAAGTATCCCACACCGATGCAAAAACAACCCTCCAAACCTTGGAAAACTCTGATTCCTCTTATATTAAACGACTCAGGAAAGCACTTACAAAGCTCAACAACAGCAAAAATCTGTTAGTCAATGGATACCAGCTCATATACAACTAGAAGGAAATGAGAAGGCTGACACACTTACCAAGAGTGGGAGAATGAACTCACAGTTAAACTCTGCACTCTATCCAGAAGAAATGAAGAAACTAATAGTAAATAAAATAAATGAGAAATGGACAAGCTCTTATCCAAATCACAAGAAAGATGATGCCTATTATAAGCTATCCCAACAAGATCAACGTCTAATCTTTCGACTCAGGACCAGACACAACAGAATGAGACAACATATGTACCAGAAGCTCAGAATTGGAACCAGTGAAATTTGCCCATGTGGAGTGTCACCAGAGAATGCTGACCATGTCCTCCATAACTGCTCTCTTTACCAAGAGGCCCGTTCAAGACACTAGCCCCAAAACACATCAAAAGAAAGAAAACTATATGGAGAGCTTTTGGAAACCACTGCGGAGTTCATCTCATATATTGGTCTAGTCATCTGAACACTCCAACATAAAAATGAGAATGAATAAGAAGAAATCAAGCAACCAATACATACAAGTATAATAGTGTAATTTCTTCATCTTTTTAACTTCGTTTTCCATCATTTTCACAAAGTCTGTTGTCCCATTGAGTCACATTAGGCCGTTTTTTTGCTTCTTTACTGTAAAATAATGATAATTGTATTCTAAGACTGTTGAGAAACATAATTTTTTTATCTTTTGTTCTTTGTTATTCTTTTACTATTCTAAAATCAGTCTAAGTTTATGCTACATTGTAAGACTGTGTCTTTTATGTTTCAGAAAAACCCAACTGCAGTTCGAACACCCGAGGAAGAGAAAGAGATGGTGACCTACACTCTTGACCTCACAGTCAATGTTGAGAAAGCTGACCTTATAACTCCATACACCTTCAACATCTGCAGTGAGGCCAAGGACAGCTCTTATACACAGGAAGTGGATCTCAAAACTATTTCAAAATGTGAGTTGCATGACATCCAAATGTGTTTATTGGTTGGCTTTGTTTTTTACTAGAGGTTTTTAATGTATTAGATATGTCCCACCAAAATAAGGGGTCAAATATACTGCCAATAACACTATATTAACAACTAGGTTGTTTTAAAACTGAAATATTTAATTAAGTAATTCAGTAAATATAGAGATAATGATAATGGCAATATCTTTGATTCCGGAAATTAAGGATGAGTGCAGTGTTTCACATGACTACGCAAATCCAGTTGTGACCTACATATTTTTAAACCTGTGATAATGCAACGTTGTTTCTGCATTAGCCTGTTGATTATCCAGTTGCCACACTTTGATTAAGATTTCTTCTGCTGAGAAGAGAATAATTATGCTCCTGATCTAGGAAGTTCTCACCTGCAATTGTGCAAGTGGGATCCATTACAGTAGCTCCAGACGTCCAGACTTCTATATGTGAAAAAAACTGGAATGTTACTTTGGATGTTTGATGCCTGAATTGCTGATGTTTTATTGCTAGCTATGAAGTCTCTCCCTGGGTGGGATCACAGACAACTGGGTCAGATAAGTCAGCTGAGACAATGACAGACACACATCCAGAAAGAATAGAAGTTGATAAATCTGGCTTTGTAACCAGGTAGTGTTGACAGATTAATTTAAGGAGCTGTTGGCAACTGATAAGTGTAGCTTTCAACCAAGTCAAATCAAAGAAAAATGGAGATATATCATTAGCCTGATCTCTTGGTGTTCCTTTGTCATCTCATCTTCATCAATGTTGCAGTGTAAGAGTAGGCCAAGGGAATATAAAAAGGGACTAATAATACATAATAGTGACAAAGTCTTCATTCCGAAGATTAAGTATGTGTGCAGTGTTTCACATGTCTATGCACACCCAGTTGCGACCTGCATATTTTTCCACACCTGATGCAGACAAAGCTGTTGTGTATAGGCAGTCTATTTAAGTTTCCTTTTTGTCTTCTGCGCCTGTCTTCAATAAGGGCTTTTCTTTAGGACTCAAATGTCATATGGCTTTTGTGATAGCTCTCCAACTGTCTCTTTCAGAGGCTGGCAGCTTCTTTCCTCTGCTCAATCTATATTCCACTATAAAAATACCTAGCACAGACTGGATGCACTAAAACAAATCCTAATTAATAATATATAATAAATAGCTCAGACAGATTTTATTTCCAGGCTTAAAACATTTGCAACAATTTAATTACTAACAAGTAATGAATGGTTCATTAATATTTATTGCGCACTGTTGGATAATGTGAGAAGTTTTGGGGTTGGTTGGTTTGTCTGTAGCTGTAACAAACTGTTTCTCTATAGTTATCAGGATACATCTTGTGACACATGAGTGGTGTTTCACCCACCACCTATTTAAGATCTAACAATACGCTGTTCATTTAAAAATGTTCATTTAATTGAAAGTCAGACTGCCGTAATATCAGGGTCACCTGACTATTAAACCATAACATTGTTTATGTACATTCTTTCATAGGTAAGTGTCTGGTGGTAATAAATTAATGGTCCTATATTGAGCTTATGCTTATAAGTCAACCTATTTCTTTATCATTTTTTTTTGGTAAATACATTATTTCCCAACCAATGTAAGATTTTCTAATGTGTATCATTGCTTTAAAATATTTTTTTTTGTTTTGCTTTTTTTTTAATTTTTCAGCTCTGGCTAAAGACTATGTTTCTTTGATTAGTGCAACTTCTGAATTGCCTCCATATAAATTCCCAAGGTGTAGGGAGTTGCCAATTGTCTCAAAGCCATGCACATGTGAACTGCGGACTTGCATTGGTTGGTACCCTTGTGGCCTGAAGTACTGCCATGGTACAGACTCCAGTGGTAAAGTAGTCAGCTACAGGTGTGGCATCAAGACCTGCAAGAGATGCGTGGCATTTGTTTATGTTGTGAATTCAAAGTTTAAATGTTTATGGGACTCGTGACCAAGATGACTTG
This sequence comes from Biomphalaria glabrata, assembly GCF_947242115.1. Classification (NCBI taxonomy): domain Eukaryota; kingdom Metazoa; phylum Mollusca; class Gastropoda; family Planorbidae; genus Biomphalaria; species Biomphalaria glabrata. The sequence goes on along the minus strand of NC_074724.1, from coordinate 24,579,485 downwards.
GACTTAATTTGGACACGTGTGTGTGAATGTAAACGCCTAAATGAATCCTCTAATTGGAACACAAATGCACTTTAAACGGTGAGAACTTGTAATCAAATACTATTGTAAGGAAAGAGACAGTTTTCAGTGATAATAATACACCTTAATAAAGCAATGTGCTTGGTATGTATTATTGCAAGCCACACTTTGCTTGTATAGATTGTAAACTGTATACACACACACACATATATATATATATATATAAATGTCTGTGTGTAAAGTAAATGAAATAGTGTTCCTGCAAGACCTAAATTATATTTGGTGCTTAGTGTTCTTTCATTTTCTATTGCTAGCAGTTTACAGTGGTGGTGTGTAACCAGCATCACAAATCTATTGTCCATTGATCTTCTCTGGGTGGACTGAGAAGATGTTGAAATAGAGCTGACGCATTATAAATAATCATTTTCTGAGTGTAAATCTTAATTTCTTAAGTGGGGCCACTTGTTACGTCTTCATATTTGATGAGACTCTTTAGACATGAAAACGACAAAGCACGGTTTATAAATACTGTAATCTTTATTAACACTGAAAAACACTTTCTTGTTCATATTCCTCCATTTTGTTTTTTCTTCCCCTTTCAACACGCAATCGCACCATTTCACATTTACACTAAGATGCGCACGTAACACCCCCCCCCCCCCCCCTGTTTAACAAGTTCGATGTACTTAAGACTAAGTTATCAACCCACCATGTTCTGCTGGACAGTCAAGCTATCTATGACTAACTAGATTCTTAATTATGTCAGACTTGGCATACCTAAGAATAACTAGAAAGTGACATTGTCCTTGAATCTGAAGCTTGAAAAATGAGAAAGAGTGCAGTATTTTACATATTAATGCTTTCATATTGAGCTGAATGAGATGATAGTAGTCTCAGCCTTAGAACAAAAGTATATATTTTTTTACTTCTACTTTTGATGTTACTGTATGCTAAGATCACTGAGTAACGAAATGAAACAGTTTATTTTAGAGTTCTTTTGATATTTGCTAATTATACAAATACTAATGATAGTTTATAACAATGTCTTTTTTTTTTTTTACACAGTTTATATCAACTCACTCTGTCTGTCTGTCTGGTAAAATGTTTGAACATGTTTTTTCTCCCATTTCTCTGATCAAGTTAAAACTTTGCACAATTATTCATTGTACCTGACAAGACACGAATTAATAAAAAAAAAAGTTAATTAATTATTGGTGATTATTTATTTTGCTTGATAGTGAAATAAGGTGAATAAATCCTACTTTTATGCGAGATGTTGATGTATATTGAATTTAATCCCCTTATTACCGGTACGTTTTGACAAGTTTTTTTCTCCCACTTCCCATTCTTGGATCAAAGGGAAATTTTGCTGAATTATTTAGGTGATGACAATACACAGATCAGTAAAAAAAATTTACCAATTAGTTAATCAATTAGTATTAACTAATTAATTTTGTTTTATTTTGCAGGAAGGGAACTAAACCTCGTCATTTTCAGATAAATGGCAGTAATTAGTGGTTCTTTCCCTTACATATAATGTGAAAAAAAAAAATCTTCTTTTCATTTTTTAGAATGTGACTGTTCTGTGGGATAACAGAGAGATCTTTGTAAAGAAAAAAAACAAAAAAATAGATCACAATTATACAGATTTCTTTTTCTACCAAGCCCATAAATAATTTTCCCATTAAAATTTCTTTCTTATTTGATGTTTTTTATTACTAGTAAATTATATCTTGACAAGATAAAAAAAAATTGTATCTTTCTTTATAATTGTCATAACCTTTCCACGTATACATTTTTTTTTTCATTGAATACTTGTTGGCCTATTTTTTTAATTTTTTTTTTAAAGAACATAAAACATCTGTATGAAATTGTGTGTGTATGTGCAAAATTATTACAGTTGGAAGTGTAAAGGCTGTACATTCATACATTCAATTTAAGATTCATTATTTATTTAATATATTGCAATCAATAATGAACCTTTCGAATACTGTATAGCAATGTAAGATGAAATTTATACAAAGGTCTTTGAGTCTCAAGATTGAGGAGAAACATGGAATGGATACCTCTGGTTCAATATGATATTGTCAGTATGTAAACAATTTTTTTTATTGTAATGCTTATTTTTGCAATAGCTTATAACAATTTGCAATGCAATGTATAACTCTAGTTCAATGACATTGATCTGATTACTATTTGTGTGATACTTGGTAGTCTGTTCTTGTTTTTTGGGTTGTGCCATTCAGATCAATAAAGCAACTATTTATGTTTTTTGTTAGATAGTTATTTTTGTTCTGTTTAATTTTGCTCTTAAAGCTTTGTGGTTTTCTCATAATTGTTTTTAATGTGTTATTATAAATCAGTGTCTCTGAACCTATATAGAGCTCATGAAACTTGGTTAAAGGGAGAGAAACTAGGTAAATTGTTTTTCGTTCGCCAAAAAGTTCCAACAAATTATTATTAGGTAAATTTACTAGGCCTTAAATTAATGATAATATTCGACATACAAAAATAATACCTGATCTCTTCAGTAGTATGTTTTTTTTTTATCTTTTTTTTTTAATTTATATTGTCAACAAGTCTTTACATGGCACGTTTTCTGTTAATTCATTTGATCACATCGAGTCCTACATCGAGATTAATATTGTCCATCCCCCCCCCCCCCCAGTTCTCCATAGGATAGAAATGAGAAAACTCCGTAGCCTCCACTGTCCAATGAAAGCTCTGTAACCTCCACTGTCCAATGAAAGCTCTGTAACCTCCACTGTCCAATGAAAGCTCTGTAACCTCCACTGTCCAATGAAAACTCCGTAGCCTCCACTGTCCAATGAAAGCTCAAGAAATCACAACCGTGAGGAATTATCCCCTGCCCTGAGCCCTTTCCTCATCCAAAGATGGCTCTCATCAGGACGGCATGGTGGTTATGGAGGCTGGGCTTCAAAGAGCCTTCAAAGTATATGGTAGCCAACTGAAGAGCCTTTCAATCTTCCTATATATCTATTCATGGCCTCTTCTATCTTTTTTTCACTATGACAACACTATCTTTCGACCCACACATACGTCAGCTCTGCAAGGGTCTGCAGCTGCGCAGATTAGGCCAGATCCGACCATAGTTGGCAACAGAAAAAGCTATCTGTGGCATTCATACTCTCCCGCCTTGACTACTGCAACGCTGTGCTAGCAGGTTTACTTGAAGACAAAATCGTCAAACTGCAGCCAATTCAGAACAATGCTGCTTGAATAGCTCGATTAGTCCTAAGAAAAACAAGACGAGATTCTGCCACTACTCTCTTGCAGACACTCCATTGGCTTCCTGCGAACGCAAGAATTGACTACCAGGTGGGCACACTTTGTCATCAGTGCATCTATAATAAAGAAATGCTCTTGTAGCTTAGTGACCTGATCACTCCATATGTCCCTCAGAGAACACTGCGCTCTATGGACTCCACGTTTCTTCCGCAATAGTTACGGTCTGCGGGCTTTTTCACTGCACGGACCAAAGGTTTGGAACTTCTCCCCATTGATCTCAGACAATATGCTACACTACATTCAAGAAGAACATTAAGACCTATCTGTTTAAAACTTTTTAGATTAATTTGTCATTTTAGCTCTCGTGTTTATGTTTGTAATGTCATCATATCGTCTTGAGCCTACATTTTTGTTTGTTAACAGCGCTCTGTAACTTAAATTATTATTATTATTATCAATTGAAAACGAAACCCTTATACCGTGGATCTTAAAGTTTCACTAAGTAAAGTACATTTCACCCAATACCGGTACAGCTATAGTTGAATTAATACTGAGTTAACTTTTGGCTTTAGGTCTAGTTCTTTATTTCAACCCCTTAGGATTTAGGTATAGACACAGAAATGTAGTAATCTATACTAGTCGACCGGCGGCGTAGCATACGCCGCTATTTCGCAGGGCCGACCTTAGGCCACTGCAACCTATGCGACCGCAGTGGGCCCCGCACTTTCATAGGACTCGCACTTTCATAGGACCCGCTATAATTCAAGTTGTATAAAGTATTAAATTAAACCATTTTATAACTTAAAACAGATTACCCGCGCCCTCCTGACGATTTACCAGGAGTTCCTGAAATCTCCCGAAATTGCAAAATATGCGAAAAAAGTCCTTAAAATCTACGGAAAGATATACACAAAATTGTTATTATGGGGTTTCATTCAATGTGGAAAACGCCAATTTTAAGCACGGCATTATGCATCAGCCGTAATTGTGTAATTTGGTGAAAGAAGCTTCTCGCGCCTCAAACTAATGAAGAATTACTTGCAGTCAACAATTCTCAAAGATAGATTGAAACATTTGGTAATTCTTGCTATTGAGCGTGATCTATGTAGGAAACATAATTATTACGATATACTGTATGACTTTGCTACACGCAAGGCTCGTAAAGTCATTCTGTACGTAGTAAAGAATGAATAAAATGCAATACAAATACAAATTCTAATACAAACTCTTAAAATTCACTTATTATCCGCTTCCCTACCCAAACTCGGCCCCGCGAAATCCGTTTCGCATAGGGCCCCACAATGGTTAAGTCCAGCCCTGCTATTTAGAGACCTGTTAATATATAGTAGATTACTTGTTCTCTTTCCATGACTTCTTGGTCACAATGGTTAAGTCCGGCGCTGCTATTTAGTGTTTGTAAAATGTTTTACATGTTTCGGATGTTCCTTCAGATAGTTTACTTCCTAGTCCAAACGTCCCGCAGGACGAAGGGGGATGGGAGTGGGCAGGGTTTGACAGTCCAGCGCGCAGCCATCCGTAGCGAGCTGTGAAAACGTGTTCTGCCCCCCCCCCCCTTTTCTTGTTTTTTTCGTGGGAATAAGAGAGTGATCTTTCCTTTACTTCTTGCTTCTCGTCCAAACTCTTGAGAGAAGAAAAGAATTATATATATAGAAGATAGATTATAAGCGTAAAAGCACTGAAACTCTCACTAACCTATCAAAAATTCTCTCACAGTGGGCGAAAAAATACAATTTAACCGGTTATCTTGCGCCTAGAACAATTAAACTATTTTCGCAGTGGTTAAATTTACCAAAAACGATTTTTATTCAGTTTTCACTACATATCAACAAGAAAAATATACAAAATACTTTTTTTTAATATCAAAGGTTATACTAAGCGTAGTTATATCAATTAGTTTGCATTTAAAAGTGATCACCCAGATACCCCCTTCTTTCTCACCTACCCCTTTCCCAACTGGTCTAGGCAATTAAGTGATAGGACCATAGCGTATTGAGAAAGCCAAAAGCATGTTATAGCGTTAAACAAAAACAATTGGTAAAATTATTGCTAATCGCACAGATTTATTGTTGTTGGACTAGATCTATTTCAAATTTAATTCCACGACTGATCAAAACTAATTAATACAATTACACTTTGTATAAGCTTTGTTTTTTGTTTGTTTGTTGTTGTTTTTTTGTTTGTTTTTTTAACTCTTTCTCTTCTAATTGAAGATGCCAACTTTGATTTCATCGCATGAAATTAAATTGATTTTTAGATTTATAAACTTTAATTTGTGTTGTGTAAAAAGAGCATGCATTCTCCTATACTTCAATACCAAACATAACATTTTCTGATAACAAACAAAAACGTTTTTGAAGTTTAATTATAACAGGATAGTGAAGTCAATGAACTACAAATTAGCAAAATGAATACTTCTATTGGAACGAGGAGTATAATTACGGAGAGAAAGAGTTAAAGTATTTTTAATGTTTTTCATGTTAAGAAATCTTTTTATGGCGGAAAAATAAATAATTCTAGCTTTCTAGTGTAGGCCTATCTCAGAAAGACACAAAGATAAAGACATTTTTTAAATTTCATATGCTAGGACAATTTCGTACAAGTGTTTTTGTTCCCTATTGCCATTAGAAAATGGAACGGGTTGCCTGAATTAGCCAGGAAAAACAACGACTTAGTAGAGTTTAAGTCATTGATTAACATACATAACAACATTAACACATGAAATGCGGAGAATGTAGGTCTAATTATTTATTTTTTTTAAGTGAGGTCTGTAATCTCAAAGTAAGGCCTGTAATCTCTTAGTGAGGTCTGTAATCTCTAAGTGAGGCCTGTAATCTCTAAGTGATGTCTGTAATCTCTAAGTGATGTCTATAATCTCTAAGTGATGTCTGTAATCTCTAAGTGAGGTCTGTAATCTCTAAGTGAGGCCTGTAATCTCTAAGTGGGGTCTGTAATCTCTAAGTGAGGTCTGTAATCTCTAAGTGAGGCCTGTAATCTCTAAGTGGGGTCTGTAATCTCTAAGTGAGGCCTGTAATTTCTAAGTGAGGTCTGCAATCTCTAAGTGAGGCCTGTAATCTCTAAGTGATGTCTGTAATCTCTAAGTGAGGTCTGTAATCTCTAAGTGAGGTCTGCAATCTCTAAGTGAGGTCTGTAATCTCTAAGTGAGGCCTGTAATCTCTAAGTGAGGTCTGTAATCTCTAAGTGAGGTCTGTAATCTCTAAGTGATGTCTGTAATCTCTAAGTGAGGCCTGTAATCTCTAAGTGAGGCCTGTAATCTCTTAGTGAGGTATGTAATCTCTAAGATCTCGTGTACAGAATAAAGAGACTGTTATGGTGTTTTTGAAATTCTATGTTAGACCTATTTGTTTAATCCTTTTTTAGCGCTGCAGAATCAAATGTTCTAAGCTCTTCAGATTGTACCTCGAATTTTGTTTATTTTATTGGCAGCATGAAGTAACGTCTGTAGTTTATAAGAAGATATTGTGAAAATCGCCAATCATTTGTTTTCACAGTCAAAACGGCTGCACAAAAACGTCCAGCTTCGATATCTATCTATCTATAGATAACATATAAATCTAAAAATCGTTGATGATGTTAATTTCTTGTTAAGTAGGCCTACTCTCCAACCCCTATGTGCATGCAGATCCTGATCTTATATTGTACTTTTTATATTGAAAACCTTTTCTTGCAGTGTAAACTTACTCGGGAATTTATTGTGATACACTAGTTTCAAAGGGCGAAATATAGATGTAGAGCGGAATAAAAATAAAAGCCACTCATGCATATCACTTGTGACAAGTTGTTCACTCTTGCTCAGTGCACGCACTACAGCTCCGCCATTAGTGGCATACAAAACTGGGACAGGTCTTTGATCACAATAGCGTCGTCAAGATGACGTCAGACCTCATCTGTACACACATTTTATTTTAGTAATTTATTTATTTACACCTTTTTCAACTTAGTTTTTATGGTAAATATTTTCTGATACTCTAAAAAAAAACTCAACATGAAAAAGACAATTTTCTTTTCCCGGTAACCATAGGCATTTTTTTAATTCTATTTTTTTTTAATTATTAAAAGTAATATTAATTATGACGAGGAAAAGCATGACTCAAAATATGAAAACCGCTCGATGGAGGTCAGTCTGTTAATATCTCTTTCTTTTAACCTTTATAGAATTTGAAAATCCTTCCGGGCCACCACTTGAGAGGGCCCCAAATGAGTTAGCGTGTTGTTTTTTTTACATTAAATATTAAATATTACGCCATTATCGAATGTCAAAACGCAGGGGCCCCTAAAGAGGTAAAGCCCCCCCCCCCCGGGCCCCCCAAAATAATGGCAAATCCCTAGTTACGCCACTGGTCCTCGATCGTACGTAGATAGTGAACAGATCAGAAGAAGAAAAAACAGGCTGAAAACTCTGCAGCGTCTAGGGATTTTAAATTACTAACTTGTGACCGTGCAAGTGTAAGGATTGGATCTTTAGTGACTTGAGAAATTTCAAGGGAAAAAATCGCGATGGTAAAAAAAAAAATTTGTTATTATTTCTGTTGTATGATTTATAATGTAAATGAATTTTACATTGCCATGATTTAGTAAAGCTGTTGATCTGTTCACAGTTGTGTAACTTTGAAACTTCAGGAGTTACTAAAAGTCGCTGAGTGAGACAAGACAGCCTACTTTCACTTACTCTTTTCAATATCTTCCCTGAAAGGATTGTGGTAATGCTCTTGAAGGTTACGAAGGTATTGTAAGAATAGGCGGAAGAAGAATGACTAACTTTCACTTGGCGGATGACAAAGATGGTCTGGAAGGGACAGAAGAATATCTGACTTGGTGATGCCCAGACTTTGGCAGCCTATGGCAAAGAAATAAAAATAAACATTATGATCATTAGCTGAAGAGCCCTTTAAATGAACATCATTATTGGAGGTGAAAAACTGGCAAGTGCCCATAGTTTTTAATACATTGGAGCTATCCTTTCAGATGTAGGAACCAAACCTGAACTACTGGCTAAAGCAGCACTTACAAAGCTCAGACAATTGGGAAGCGTGGTCGAGAGGTTAAGTGTGCTTGAACTTGGCTTGGCTTGGCTTGGCTACCTAGAAGGGGGCTCGAGGCAGCACGGAAAACCAACTCCTAGATACCCCTCCCCCCCCCCCCCCAACTGGTCTACAAATGAGATTGGACCAAAGCGCTCTGAGCATGCTATAAGCATGAAAGTAGCGCTATATAAAAGCTATAAAGATATAAATATATATAATTGAGAAAGAAGAAGGCATAGCCTCAAACCTAAAATCAGGCTGATGTGCTACTTGATCATGGCCACATTCTTGTATACTAACGAATCTTGGACTCTGACAGCAGAACTAGAGAAAAGGATCTTAGCAATGGAATTGAGATGCTATAGATAGAAGAGTCCTAGGCATCACCTAGACATCACAAATGAGAAGATTCGGATAATGTTTTTGTTTGGTGCAATGCACAAATTGTAAGACAAATTTCCATATGGACAATAAAGATTATTATTATTATTATTATTATTATTATTATCACAACAGCTATTATGCCCCACGATGACCTTCTGAACACTGCCAAAAGAACGTAAACTAAAACTTGATGATCATAGCACTAGGTTCTCAGGCCTTGCAAAGACCTTCCTTTAGGGAACAGTAAAGACAAAGAAAGCGATGGTAAGACAACAGCAAAGATTGGACGAGGGGGGTCACAAGCCTGTTACTGGAAGAGATTCTACTTACAGCAAAAGAGATAGAATATTTGAGGAAGACAGATTATATGTGGTGCCCCGACGGTTAGTCCAACTAAAGGGTGAGTGAAAGTACACGTTGATCTAAAATAAAAAAAACAAAACATTTCAATATAAAACACTCATGTAGCAACAACAACAAAAAGTAGATAGGCCTAATAGATTAAAAAAAATATTACATTCTATATCTGTTTTGAGGCAATAATTTCAATTTGTACAGAATACAGAAATATTGACATAGTTAAACAATCCTTTTTTAAAATATAATTACTTTTTTTAAAGCATAATTTGTAAAAATCTAATTTAAAAAATTAAAGAGCACAGATTACTGTGAATAATCTTTAGTATGAACATGCCATAGACATAAATATATTTATTTCTATGGAACATGCCTTTTATCGTTGACGACAGTTTCAATTGGATTAAAGCAACTTCTGTAACAATGTCAGCGTCCTGTATTTTATTAAGAGTAACCTTCTTTTTTTTTTAAAGTATGACGTCATCATCACTGCTGCCCACAGATAGATCCAGTCAAAGCCAAAGGAGAAGACACTACACCTCGACACTGCCTTTGCTCCAATCTCAAAGACTCAATGGTCTCCTAACTCGAGAATGATTCAAATTGATGCCGAGACTTCACTCTATCCCTCTCTCTCTCTTTCTCTCTCTCACTCTTCATTTAAATGTCCCATTTTCCATTGTATGATCAATTCAAAGGTCTTCATCATTCCACTCAGAAAAGGTGGCCTTCCTATTGCTATATTCTAAAAAATGCTTATACTAGATTTAGATCCTACATTAAATTCTAAAATTATTGGAATAAATGTAGATCTATATATGCATATTATATAACATTTATGATACCAAGACATAGATGTCTATCCCACAAGCCTATCCCTAGGAAAGGCCTAAATTTTCAATATGCCCATGTCGTCATTAAAAAAGGTATCAGAATTGGGGTTATTGTTATCTTTCGCGCAAAAACAACACACAAACCAGCAACAATAGTACAAATATAGTTTGTTCCATAGACTTTTATATATTGTATCTAGACTGAACTTGGAGATCTACAAAAAAAATGTGAAATTTTTTTAAAAAGTTGAAACAAGGCGTTGTTTTGTAAAGTAGTTATAAGAAGTAAAAGTTGTTTTTTTTTCAACCGTAACCTATGTAACATATACAATTAAATTTTTATATCTAGATCTAGCTCGTTTCATAATTATTATTATGCAATTTTTAGATACATAATTTAGAAAGATCTAGGTAATCAACCTATTTCAATGTACATAAGATGATTAAAATCAATAGACATGAATTATTTCGATCTAGGATTTTTTAAACATTATCTCAATGGAAATGGCTTTGTTTCATATATTAGCGTGAATATATAGTTCTGTGATTAATAGCCCATTCTAAAGAAAATCCGAGAAATGATTTTGCATTATTTCTAAACTTTGAAAACTAAAGATCATTAATTTTCTAAAATAGAAAAATTGATTGGGGCAACTTCCCTTAGCTTGAAAAAGTTACGAACATAAAAATCTATATAGCCTATAGGTTTGTGACTCATTCAATCGCAACAGAGGACTATTCTCAGTTTCCAGTCTAGATATAATATATGTCTATGGTTTATTCTTTCACGTAAACTCACAGAGGCCCGTGAAAGGTTCACCAATGTTTGAAAGCAATACATGGTAAGAAACCTGGTTTTAATATTTTCCGAATACCCAAACAAACAAAATACTCTTTTAAAAAACGTATAAATGGAAAGAACTGCACTTTTAAACACAAATCTCCATACCGTAAGATGTATTTCCCTTTTTCTACATCAACCAAAATTAATTAATTACCACTATAATTTTAACGGCCTCTTTCATTCGTGAAGCGAATATGGAGCATTAGCTATGATTGGAACGATGTCGCCCATACATCAGTTTCCCCCTATCCAAGCAGCTGTTGTGTCCAAAGGAACGGATAATTACCACTAATGAACTAATTAATTGGTTATATGTTTGATTGATTCGTGTTTTTTAGGGATAATGAATAATTGCGCAAAGTTTCAACTTGATCCGAAAATGGGAAGTGGGAGAAATAACGTGGACGGAGGGAATTACTATAAGCTTTTTAAATATACTAGATCTTGTAATAAATAACCTAGACTATTAGATTTTGTTTTTAAAATGAGATTGATTTGTGCATATACATTGCATTCTTGTTTTTTTCAAAACAGATATAAACGTGTTCTGTAGTTTAGGCTTATTAGTAGTTCGTAGGCCTACAAACAGAAAATACATCAGTTGATATCATTTAGTAGGCCTATAACAAAACTGTATGCATAAAGTTATAAAAATATACAAAATATATAATACACACACCTTTATGAAATATAGTCTCCTCTTTTGTTGTTGTTGTTTTAATATTAATAAGTAAAATAGTATTAAAATGGTTTATTCTGATGAAAAAAAATAATTTTAAAAGACTAATTGGTTAGTGTGGAAGAGTCTCTAAAACAGACGCAAGGTTTATAATATCATGAAATAGAATTTTCAAGTTTTTGGGATCTAAACGTGACAAACGGACGGACCGATAGACCACTAAATACTAATAGCGGCTTGTTCCCTTTCGGGAGCACTAAAAATCGTCGGTAAAATAACCGCACTATGTCTATGTAGTTAACTGTACCGTTAAAAAATGTTTATTCACTGGAATGTCTAGTTACATATACACACCTAAACCTAAACAATACCAACTTACACATACACACTTACACCTGAACAAAACGAACTTACATAGGCCTAAATACATCTCTTCTTATGAAGTTCTTATTCTTACTTGTAACTACACATAATTCTAAATGGTAATGTTTTACTCTATCACTGTATTTACTTTTAAATACTAAATAGAACTGATTCCGTTCAAAGCATAGCTGATCTTGTACAAGTAAACAACTAACGCTCTGTTTTAGGATTGACACAGATACAACGGACATAACGGAGTCTTTGTTCAATTCTTTGACTTGGAAGGAGTAGCGTGAGAAACAGAAAGACGTATATATAGTATTTGTAGATCTATTGAATTCTTTTAAGTTCATCCGTATTTATAGACATAGGCGGCTCATAGGCCTACGTATTCACGGAAGGTTTTATTCCACGTAATGAGTTCTAGTTGAACTGAGCTAAGACATATGTGTCTACACAGTTTCTTTCCAAACTATCAAATGAAATCTGATGATCGTTGGAGCAATATTGCATAACATGAAGGGGGAAACGGAGAATTCTCTCTCTTTCTCCTCCTCTCTCTCAAACACATTCGCGTAAGAGAGTGAGGAAAGAAAGAGACCACTCCTTTTAAAATTATCATTTTTCATGACTAAGTATCGTAACAATAACTGTAAAAAAAAAATGCGATATTGAGCCTTCGATATTCGGAAGAAATGAAACGATTTCCCAACTATGTTACGTTTCAGTAACACTTTCCATTTCTAACAGGATTGGGCTCCAACATTTTGTTTAGGTTTAAACTCCCCCCCCCCATACCAAGAACCAACTTGATCTATTAGAATAGTTTAGCTATTGGCAGAGAAATTAACGTGATGAAAACATTCTTGCCCGTGTGGATATTTGCGACATTCTTGTAGAAACGATATAAGCAATGACATTGTTCCACTTTCTGATGTAGGCCTACTATATACGTGATTTCTCCCACTCCCAATCTCGGATCAAGCTGAAAGTCTGCACGATTATTTCTTTTAGCTGACAACTCAAGAATCAATAAAATAAATTAACCAATCAACTATTTTTAATAAACTGTTTTGTTTGGTATCTCGAACAAGGGAAAGAAATTGTAGTGGACTGAAGTGGCTGTATAAGCTGAATTAGTCCCCTTTATAAATGTCGTCTGAGTCTTAGTCAACACAAGCCTGAAATATAGGTCGAGACTATAGAAACAATAGATAACTCTACAATCTTCCATGTTCATACGCTCTCCAGTCTCCACTAGTCAAGTGATTGCGTGTTGGCTTGAGAAGCCTGTGCAGGCTTGAGCCATGAGTTCAAATTCAGGTCGATCCTCCTTTTTTTTTATTTATATAATTTTTTTTATATTTTTTTTTTTAATAGTATTTTTTTTTTATTTTCCTTGACATGGGATTAGTAGGCCAAACATTGCCTACATAGGCCTACATTGTCTACGTATGTAAAGCATGGCATGTTTCATTTTTGTTCTATCTAGCTTTTGAGCCTATTGGGTAGGCCTAATTAATAAGGTCTACTAAGGACAAAAATTGAGTCAATCGATAGGTGTTGTCGTCTAATACTGGTCAACTCCCTTCCTTTTTTTTTTTTTTTTTTTTTACGAATACCAATTAGAAATAGAGCCAAATGTGAAAAAAAAAAAAAAGGGGGGGGGGTAGAAAAAAAACTGGGTCAGAAATCCCTAACACTCTCACACCGCGGACACCTCTGCGCGCGTTATATGGGTTAGTGTGTCTAGCAGTGACTGTGATTTCTGATCTACCGGTGTATACTTTGTAATGTTTACTGGATTATTTTTATAATCGGTTACATGTATTTTTTTTTTTTTAAATTCTATCAGGATCTATATGACGTTTTTAATTCTATAGCTAGAGTTTTATCTTTAGTTGAAGAAGACAAGTAACAGAAATACAAAGTGTACAATGAAAACACTAACTTACATGTAACAAAAAGTTATATAAAGTTTAAAATATACTTTGACCTATTATTGGATTGAAGGAGCCGTATGTCAAAAAGTAAGTATATAAAACGTTTACATTATACGTATATGTATTCTTTATTATTATAATATATATTATGATGTTGCTTTTTAAAATTTTATTTGAAAAAAAATTGTTGAATTTAAACAAAAAATTAAAACTTTATTTCATAAAGCTCAACTTTTTGTTTTTACATAACACACACACAAACACACATACACACACACACAAGCCTTCATGGAGAAGTCATCATGATTGACCTAACAAAGTGAATGTCCATTTGATTTATTTTGGAGCTCCTCTTTTATCTCTGGACTCAATGATGAGACTTATCTATATGGCACGTGTTATGTGTTAGGAAATGAGCAACGATGTAGGCCTACAGGCTACACACTATATAGGCTATGTATCCGTTTCTTAATTCCAAGGCAGTGATTTGTTTCTAGTTGACAGTCTTGAAATACAAATAGTTTTGTTTTTAAATAAATATTTAGATAAGAAAATTTCTAGTTGTGAAAGTTAGTGCGATACACATTTATAATTAGCATATATTTATTTTCCTTTCCACATCAATCGATATTTCTAAACAAACACAGGCGCTTGCAGATATATGTGGATTATGGGGAAAGGGGGGGGGGGGGTTGGAGAACATAAGAAAAAAAAGAGGAATGGGGTAAGTTTCTATTATTCACAGAGAAAATAACAGAAAGAAATAGATACTTTAAAAAAATATTATTTAATCGATTCTACTTTATATTCCAATAATACAGTAAACAAACTAAAAGAAACATCTTGTCTTAGCCTTGTATGGGCCAGCCGCAAAAGAGATATAACTGATACTCAGTACTAAGAAAAATACAATATAATTATTTTTCCGAGTATCATAGATGATAAGCACATCTATAACCATAAATATATATATTTTAAATAATACAATTTGTAATTTTATACTTGTTCAGAAATTGTCATAAAATGTGTTATCTCGCAGCACGAGTATATGAGCGAGATCTCGGCTTGGTGAGATCGAAACCAGTCGTCATAGAAAGCCTGAACACTGACCTGCAACGTCGCAACCTGTGGACAGTTTAGACCAATAGTTCGTTGCCGCGTCACAGATCTGTATAACTTGGAAACGAGCCATTGGTCTCCACTGCCAACAGGTTGCGACGTGCCAGGTCAGTCTCGAGATCTTCTGTAACGAATGTCAACAAGAAATGATTCTAAGTTGTTATTATGATGACATTGACTCTGGTGAAAGTGTGAGCTACTAGTAGGGACTTACAACACATTGGAAACTGAAAGATGTTCAGCGGGTCAATGGGAAATACTGAAAGCAGGAAAAAAAAAGGGAAGAGAAAGAAATGGAGAAAGAGACAAAGGAAAAAAGAGAGAAGAAAAGGGGAGAGAAAAAAAAAGAGAAAGATGAAAAAATTATAAATATATATGTACGAGAGAGAGAGACAGAGAGGGAAACTGAGTAAAGAGATAAAAGAGACACATGAGTTAGAAATAGAAAGAGAAAGTAAGAAAGAGAGAGAGACAGAACGAGAGAGAAAAAAGAATAGAGAGAAGGAAAGAAAGAGAGAGAGGGGAAAATGTGAAACGCGTTAGTGTTCACTCTGCTGGGCCACAGGATAGGGGAAACGTATTTTTTCTCTCCATTTATCGCTACCTCTTTATCTCTCTCACTCTTTCCGTTTCTCTCTCTCTCTCTCTCTCTCTCTCTCTATATATATATATATATATATATATATATATATATATATATATAGGCCTATATATATATATATATATGTATATGTGTATGTGTGTGTGTGTGTGTGTTTTCTTCCGCTCAGTGTACTGTCAGACGGTTAGACAAAAAGGACAAAAGATGGAGTAGGGAGATAGATAGATAAGCAGACAGACAGACAGACAGACAGATAGACAGACAGACAGACAGACAGATAGATAGATAGATAGATAGATAGATAGATAGATAGATAGATAGATAGATAGATAGATAGATAGATAGATAGATAGATAGATAGATAGATCACTACATGTGACAGGCGTGATATGATACACTCCATTCGTCACCAGTGCATTCCATGATGTTCATTGGTCCTACCAATAACTCCTCTCCCCTTCTTCACCCCACCCCGCCAACCCTCAACAGCGACTCTACCTGATAGTGCCATGAAGCCGACTAATTGGGGTTGGGGGGGGGATAGAGAGAGAGATCACTATTTATCAATATCGGTCAGGTACAATAATTACTTGAAGAGAGCAACGCGATGTGGATGTGGAGGTGGTTGCGGTGGGGGAACATGGATTAATAACTCACTCTTGCAGCATGCAGCGACCATGTGCCCTGAACGTGGATGGAAACACAACCAATAAACTCTCGTCGATCTTGGCTAGATTCTATTTTTAAACATTTCTCTTTCAGAGACAAATAGAGAGATGAATAGAAAGAGAGATTGAGGGAGAGAGAGAGAGGGTAAGGGTTTATTTGAAATTACTCTCACCGACACAATAGATTTAAAACGGGACTTTCAAGGAGTGCTCTAAAAATAGACCTCTCTGACCTCCCTTAAATATGCAATGAACCTTCCACTCATTCACTCAGTAATTCACTCACACACTCACACATATGATTGGTGGTAGGTAGAGAAGCGGGTCTAGGATTAAACCAATAAAAATGTCAAAAACAACGAAATAAAAAAAAATACGCATCCATTTTACATTGATAGACGGACTAACGGACAGACTCTTTATATAGACAGACTTTTTAGATAGACAGACAGACTGTTTAGAGAAACAGATTCTGTACATAGACACTTTAGGCAGACAGGCAGACAGATAGACAGACAGACAGACAGACAGACAGACAGACAGATAGATAGATAGATAGATAGATAGATAGATAGATAGATAGATAGATAGATAGATAGATAGATAGATAGATAGATAGATAGATAGATAGATAGATAGATAGATAGATAGTCCCTTATCGGGATACTTTAATATCAGCTTTTTCTGACTTTCTCTATTTGATTTCTCTTTACGGTGAAGAGTGCAGGAAATTGTCTGGCCACTCCCGTGCCACTCTGGAGCCGTCACAAACTCACAAGCCACAGGTTGAGACACATTGATGAACACTATTTCTTGTTTTGTCCTTTATCTTTATTTATTCTTATTACTTCAAAAACTTGTCCTTTTTTTTTTTTTAAATAGCCACATTTTAAACTAGCTAACCGAAAGTACGCGAGTTCGGATCCCAATGTAGCTTAGGAATTATTCAAGATTCGCCATGAGCTGTGGTTCCTGGGTGGCTAAAGGTAGTAGGGAAACCCTATTCACGCCTCCACCAGCCCACTCCTAAGACCAAAGCATTCTAAAGAAGGAAGAAGCGCACTACAAAAGCATTATTAATGAAACAAAAAGTAGAGATCGGCCTAAAACTATTTCATTGGATTCATTAGGTTCTAGATCTTGTACTAGAATGGGAATCTCTATTTTCTGAAATTTAAGTTTTTTAAGCAAAAAAAAAAAAAATCGCTAAACGTTTAAAAAAAAAAAGGGCTATAATTTACATAAGTATCTCCTCCCCTCCCCCTCCTCCAAACAGCGTGCTAATCCTTCAATCAAGTCAAGTTAGATAACTTAAAGATACTTCAGGCCCATTAACTCTTTCTCTCCGTAATTATTTACCACATTCTGGTGGAATCAACGTTGGTATCGTCAGTTAGGAGAGAAAGAGTTAACACAAAAAAAAAATGAAAAGACCAAGTCATTGAACACTCTAGTTGTTATCATGACTGTGCTGTTAAATCATTGCATTGCAAGTTCTCGTTCAACTGGGACGGACAGTTTTTTCCTACGCTCGTTTCCGTGTCGAGTAATGATAGCGCCCTGCTATCTCAAGCTGCTCTTATTCAATGGTCACGCCATACAACTCAAACGAAACATCCGATGTTTTGTTCGGCTTATCAAATGTCGTTGTTTTAATCCCAGATCAAAGTTTACCGGTTAGTAGACGTTGACAGTACACCGCGTAATTTAAATGTTCTTTTTTTTTTTTTCTTGGAACATTCTTATAAAGGCCGATACTGTAATATTTTGGAATACGTCAAGATTATTTTGTTTCAAAAAGTTACTTATAATATAAGTGATATGACGATTGATAATAATATAGGCAAGTATTTTCCTTTCAATTGTATCATAACAATTAAATTTTTAAACAAAATAAATATCTTCTTCTTTGTAGGCCTAATTGTTGTGTTTTTTCAACTATAGCATTTAGTCAAACCAAAAATTGTAGGGCCTACTCTTGCAGGTATTTTTCAAACAATTTCGACAAAACTAAAGCTCATTGTCTTTACTTTATTTTCCTTTCAATTCGTTTTCTCTTTTCTAACCATCTTTTTTTTTTTTTTTTTTTTGCCCTCAGCTTTCTCTTGTCTTTCATCTTACTAGGCTGTAAACGTTTTCTTCTCTTTCGCTTCTTTTCTATTCCCTTTCTCTTCTTCACTCTCATCGAGAGTCGAGATTCAACTTGACCTGAGCTGTGTTTCTTGAAAGTTTAAGGGAAAATCTATCCCAGACAGCTTAGCACTTCCTTCCCCAGCTTCCACAAAAATGTTTTGCTAGAACGTACGGAACAAATTATAGTAGCAAGAAGACACGCTAGAAAATATAAAAATACTAGTAACTAGTCGATTATAGTTGGAAATGGTCTGGACTCAGGGATTAAAAGCTGGATCATGTTTTAACTCGTTTTTCTTCTCGACAAAAAAAACAACAGACACGCATAAAAACGTGCAGTCGAACTCAAGAAACATCGTTGACTTTACGTCCAGGGGGGATTTCAAGAGGGTAGTCTTGTGGACCATATAAATAAGCCCAACTCGCGTGGCTTCACCCACCGATCCTTGGTTGCAATGTTATGCTCCATCATGAGAAACACAAATGTCCGCCCCCAACTAGACTCCGCCCCGCCCCCCAAACTCCCCTCTTCGTGGAAGTGAGACCTATAAAAGAAACACTGATGTTGGTTCTCATGGAACAGAAGGACTTTGATGTCACTTGAGACGCTCAATCGTACAAGTCATTTCTTCTGATATTGATGATGATGTTTCGGGGAACAGTAACGACTGTTTAACTGCTTTGGAAACACATTTCGTCCAAATCTAATGACGTCTTCTCGGAATCTGGGTAATAGGTTGATCATTTTTCGGAAAGCCCTTTCGGGGTTGCGATCATAATAATTATTATAGAATTAAATCAAAATAGGCAAAGAGTTTTTTTAAAAAATAAAAAAATAGCTATATATTTTACTTTAAAAAGGATTTTGTATTGCGGTCCTTTAATAATAAATAAAACCCGCATTGTTGCGATTCTTATGAAATCCCCTATTTACAAATATTTGTCAAAAACTTTTATTGAAAAAGATCTAGATCAGTATTTTGAAATAGTTTTATTATTTATTTTTTTGTAGCATACAGCGAACTAATCAGAACATCTTAGAACTTCTGCTAATAATGTTAAATATTACTCATTGCGTAGGTTTTCAATGTATTTTTTAGTTTCTATTTTTTCTTTTCATGTCTTTTTAATTAATTTTCTCATTATGGCTTTATGTTTTACACAATTATAACTCTTTTTGGATAAATTAATTTACTTTAAAAAAATAAGTTATATATTAATAGCATTATTATGATTTAGGAGTCTTTTCAAAAACTCGGCAGTAGGCCCTTATAGTGCAAAACAAAACCACACTTACTTCTCCAAATTTTGTACTAAATTGTTTTCATTTATTTTTATATTCTCATCACCTGTATTGGACTAAATAGCATGAGTCTGAGACCTCGTTCTTGAGGGAAGTTTCATGATTGATGCTAATCACAGTAATCTGCTCTTTGATTACTTTTTGATTTCCTAACTCTGGTGTAAACTCGTTTAGTATACAAATTCAGTGACATAGAAAAAGAAGGGGGCAACATTAAGAAACATTTAATGAAATGAAAAAGGTTGACCAGGTTAAATTTAGAAAGATCATTGTTGTCCACTAAATATCTCACGAGTAGCAGTTGCAGTTCCTATTGGCACCAGCTCTACCTTATTACCGCTAATTTGAGTCCATGTGTTATTGACTATGTTTGTAGTTGCGCCACTGTCCCATAGTGAACAGTGCCAATGCTTCCTTTATATTGCTATCAGTGTGGGCTACAAACGGAAGAGCTTCAAAACTTGATTCTGCAGTTCTAAAAAGGGCAGACAAATTGTTATATATCTTTGTAAAGATAGAGGTTATCTCCGCTTTCTGTATTCTGTGACCAGATGAAAAAAAAAAACAAAAAAAAAAACCTATTTAAAGACATCAGCCATAGCTGAATATCCCCCACATACAAATGTTAATGTTTCAACCATAATATGCAAGAGCGAGAAATTGTATCATTATTTGAAGGATTTCATGTATTTTATAAGATAAGATATTTAAAATCTCTCTATCTCTCTCTCTCTCTCTCTCTCTCTCTCTCTCTCTCTCTCTCTGATAGATAGATATATACAGAGGTTTTTTTTTTGTGTAAGAAAATAGGTACCGGTACTCAGTGATTAGGTGCCGTACTCTGTAGTTGATTGCCTAACTTTTAACTAACTACAAATTAATAATATACGTTAAAATGCAAGAAAAGTTGTTTTTTTTTGTTCAAAAAGGTGCCTGTACGCCGTACCGGAGCGTGCCGTCACTAAAAAAGACCCGTATAAATAAAATTCGCCTCAAAGTTTTAACTTAGTCGGAAAGACAAGAAGTAGTAAGGTCATAAGAATATCGCAGTAAATTTGTAATCGATTACCAAGAGTAGTGTGAATTCAAATCATTGCGTGCTTCACTGGATGTGAGTGTTAAAATAGTGTTCACTTCTATAAATAGAAATGCTATGACCCCTACCCCTAAAACTATGCACACATCAATTTGAATGTTCTACTTATAATCAAAGTTCCAGTTTTATCTTATCAATAATTCGTTTTAGCTCTTCAGATAAAATGAACATTTTTTTTTCTCTCTTGAAATGTAAAGGTTACAATGTGGTCAGAATTGCGTTCTCTTATCGCCCCTTTTCATTTTTGCACAATCTCTGTGGGTAAAAAAAAAATTATTATACAAACTACAATACACGTCAGATTTTCTTATTATAAACACATTACAAATAAATACTTAATTATTTTTTAAGTACTCCTTATTCCATACCGGTATGCAGTTGTTACAGTTGTTATGTTGTGTGTATGTGTGTGTGTGTGTGTGTGTTTGTTTCTAAGGTAACGGTGGGAATATGTTAGCGATTGGTTGTGAATGATGCAAGATAGGTGGAATCGTCGTCACTTTGGTCAAGTTAGAACAGACGATTCCAGAACGTGAGGCTGAAAGGTTGTATTGTTGTGAGTTATATCTAGATTTTGTAACATTATTACTAAAGTCTAGTACATTAATTTTATCTCATTTCAACTTGATTTTGTCTTTATTCAAATCAAAGTTCTATTTAGTAGTGTTCACAAAGAAGTTACTCAGGTTATTTCAAGTTTTATAAGTTAAGATACATTTTGGGCTCTTACTATTACGGATAGGGGCTGTTCTAGTTCACCGTCCTTCCAGATTTGTTTCCCCTTCACCCCCCCCCCATCTCTCTCTCTCTCTCTCTCTCTCTCTCTATATATATATATATATATATATATATATATATATATATATATATATATATATATATATATATATATATATATATATATATATATTCAGTTTCGACACTCTGACCACCACTTCATTAGTACTTACTTAGTAATGACGAATGTTTTCTGAAAATCTAATTGCAGAGATGACACCATATTCTGTGAACCAGTCACAGGACAAAGATATGTGCTGTCCTGCAGATGATCCTCGCAGTTACTTAGACCACGACACGTCGACATCTTACGTCATTGCGCTGACCAATGCCACGACAGAGCCCACCTTTATGGCGTGCCTCGACGCAGCCGAAGATGAGCGGCCATGTTACATTCAGCAAGACCGAAGCTCAGAGCCAGACACTCTCAACGACTGCGAATGCTTCGACGTTCACGGCGGATGGATACACCGAACTGCCAGCGACAAGATGCACTACTTTCAAGAGCCTGAATACAATGAATGCGAAAACACTGACAGAGAATTTCAGAACGAACAATTGGTTGAGGAAGGGATTCAAAACCATAAGGTTAATATAGCTGAAGAGATTTATCATACAAAGGAATACTACGTCATGGGAGGTGAGTCTATGATAAGGACTGGTGAACAAAACTATTTACATGAAGATGGCTTGGAATTGTATAATGCTGACAGAGGTATCCAACGAATAATCAGTATCAGAAATAACTACGTACCTAAAGACTTTAAAAGAAGCTTTGAGATCGGTGTTCTCAGAAGTAGCAGGCCAGATATTAACGAAAGTTTGGAACATAATTGCTCAAGTGACATTTATGATACACGCGAAAAAGCAGGCAAGGTTTACACTAACCTAGATGACCAGGGCAGCGAAATCAGAACTGTCAACAATTGCATCTCACAAAACTACAGTATCGACATCAAAGTACGTAAAGGTTCAGCCGTCAACAATGGCGTCAATTGCAGTAGTGGTGGTGGATACGAAGTTGAGAATTACAACAGACGTGGAGGATTGGGGATGGGCGATGGTGTTTGCCAACAATGGAATTTAGCGTCCTTAAGTCCAGAAGAGAACAGAGAGAAAGCATCCCCTGCATTATTTTATCAAAATAGAGAGAATACTGCTTCTGTAAGCCTACAGTGGAATCAAGAGAAAGCAGCCCCGCAATGGAACCGAGAGAACAGAGCCTCAACAAGCCCACACTGGATCAGAGATGATATCAAACCAACGAGTCCACAATTTAGAAGAGAAAATCTGACTGACGAACGTGAAAACCAAGAGAGTGATATTAATCCAATCCGTCATTGGACTACACAAAGTAGGCCTATTATCTCTTTAAGACCTCATTGGCAACTGGGAAATGCTGCCACTGCCAGCTCACACTTAACTGAAGAGAATGGTGCTTCTAGCTTGAATGTAAGCAGAAGAAATATGAAAACTTCTAGCCCACAGAGAATCCAACAGAATGTGAACTCTGAAAGGCATGAAAGCAAATCCAGCAATCAGTCAATGTCATCCTCTAGGTCTAAACACGATTTAATACATACCCGTAAAAACTCTGGTAGACATGTTGAAGCCACATTGTTAAATAAGTCAAACCCCACTGAACGAGACACTGTACAGATGACAAGTAACGACCTGCTAATGAGCAGCACAGAATCTATTATGGATGAGCCCCAATTAACATCTCGTAATGATGATTCCAAGTCCACGCAAGAAATAAAGAAAAATTCTTCAAATGGTTCAGGAATAAATCATGTCAGAGCGGACTGCCCTAAAGTCGACGTCGACGAAATAATTGTTGAAGCAGTTGAAACTAAATCCAAAGACAATTCGACGTCCAACCTAATTTTACCCCCATGTCGTATATGTGGTGCCAAAGCCTCGGGATTTCATTATGGAGTTAACAGTTGCGAGGCTTGCAAAGGCTTTTTCCGGCGCGCTCTAAAACGACCAATGGTGTTTCACTGTACTAAAAATAGCACCTGTGACGTAAAAGGCAACAAAAGAAGTTCCTGCAGGTTCTGCCGGTACAAGCGCTGCCTTAAGCTGGGCATGTCCAAGGACGCCATCAAAACTGGGCGATACTCTCACAAAAAACGCACGCGGGACACCATTGAGGTCAAAATGTTACAGCAGGAACAAAGCGTTGTGACGGACTCTAGCGACATGGATGCACTTCTAAAATCTCTGTTTTCAGCAGATGACAACCTTTTAAAGTCATCAGCTACAGCAACAGAAGATGTATTACTTGATAAGCAGATGGCTTATCTCCGATATTATAAGTTGCAAAACAGCAGTCATGAGGAGCATCAAATGGACATCTCTATGGAATTGGCTCAGGAGAAGGATAAAAACAATAGGGATATTGTATCCCACAAATTCAGACTTTCAAAAAGGATGGAGCCCAGTAACGATGTCTCATGCACACAAGTGACAGGTGACCACAAACGTATAACAACTTCGCCAAACAATTTATCTGGAAGTTTACCGGGAAATTTACCTCGAAGTATACCTGAAAATATACCCGGAAGTCCAATTACAAAAACTACTGTAAATAATCGAAATGTTTTTTCTGATGTTCTGAGTTTAGATAAAACGAACTTTCATGGAAATTATAATTCGCAAATCATCTTTCCAGTCAAAAATGTTTCTCGAACATCCATCAACGATTGCCAGCAGGAATCCAGCAATAGTTCCGTAAATCTCATCAACTGTAATTTAGGTTTTGCATATCGCGGAAAACTGACTTCTTCTCGTAATGGGAACTTTAGTCTTGCTTGCAGCAATCAAAAACTTGAGAACACTGACAGCGATAATGATAACGGGTCACGGAGTGCCACAAAAAGAACGAGAATAGTCGAGCGCGGGGTGGCCCCCATTGCGTCCCATTGCAAAAGAAGAAAGTCGACGCCTGCGGATAGTCTTGTCAATGACGACAGAACTCAGGCTCACGTGAGTGAGGAGTCAAAAACTGCCGTCATTGCACGCGCTGAAAAGTGGGTCATGGGTTATATCAAGTTCGCCAGGTCATTGCCGGGTGAGTTGATTGATTGTTTTTGTTGTAAAAAAAAAAAAGTTCGCTAATTAAAAACTAAACAAAAAATAAATAAATAAAAAGTAATAATAATACATAGGAGTGACCTTACACATTCTAACAGATGTGAAATATAACTTGAAAAAAAAAAAGTCTCAAGAAAAATCAAGCATGAAAAATAAAGGAGAAAAACGAATTCAATAACAATGAAAACTTTTTAAGATGTTTGGGGGGGGGGGGGAAGATTGCATGAATAGGAAACACTTTCTCTCTCAGCTAATATGAGAAAAGAGTCCTTGTAATCACAACAAATTTCCGTAAGGATCAATAAAGCAGTCTTAGTCTTAGTCTTAATTGTGTAATTCAGATATATTGAACTTTCAAAACACGTATTACCAAGGATTTAGTTTCAAGTTTAACTGCCGCACTATTTTATTACGCTCATACACACACTCACACCCAAGCGCAATAACACGCACACAGACTTTCACGTGCAACGAGACAATAACTTTTTTTTTGTTTGGCCTCTAAGGCTACGTTTAGTTTTTGACCTCACTCCTTGACGCTACATTCTGACCCTGTGATATGAGTTTGTACAACGTGAGCAGTTCTTCGACCTAGGGGTGGCTGGAGGGATGAGGGAGGGGGAGACATCGTTTTCAGCCCTTACTATTTTAAAATGTTAATCTACCCACACACGAATCAATATAATCGGCTGGGGTCTTTTATCTAGATCTATACTAAATCAATGGGGGAGGGATAGGGGTTCTGTGGCAGACAATTTTAAAAAAAAAGAAATTTGAAAATGTGACGCAGCTGACGCTATATGTTCTGACAGTTATTATTAAACTTACATAATAAGGTCTTAGTGTTATACTGTAAATTTTTTTTTTACAAAGCTTATATCAACTCAGTCTGTCTGGGTGGATTCTTTTTCAATTGTTTTTCTCCCACTTCCCATTCTCGGATCAAGTTAAGACTTTGCAAAATTATTCAGTGTCGATGACAACATATGAAGCAAAAAATAAAAAAATAAAAAAATTATGAATTAAATAGTGGTAATTAATTATTTTTCTTATTTATAAAAATGGGAGATAAAACTTGCAATAATGAGAGATATAGCAGCTCCCTACACTCAATATAAGCTTTTTATTTTTTTTATTTTTTTTTTAATTTTGCTTGTTTTTAAATTTTAATACCTCTTTGAAACAAAAAGAATGTAAACATTTACTGTCCAATGCCTTTCAACGGAACTTGATCTACATAAGACTGCTCTAACTAGTTCAATGTCTACTAATTGAATCCATGGGACAGAGGATGCAAGGCTCATTTGTTTCTAGGGCGACTTAACGAACAATCGCCTTTACGTTACCGGGGCACCCACATGACTTGGGTGGACACAGGGGCGTCCAAAATATACCGCTATTCAAAATACTAGTCTTCACCGAGATTGGACCCTCTAGATCTCTTGGTTTAGAGTTTAGAAGCCAACCGCCTAACCACTGAGCTGTCAAGAGCATAGCTCGGCCTTTCGATAAATACGCATCTAGCCGTTTTTCTTTTCAGCAATAGCCCGGTTTAGTCCCGGTTTGATATTCGATCAATTTTTGAGTTGTGTTTGTAAAGAGGTAGACACAGCTGTGATGTGAGAGTACAGATAGACAGATTACATTTGAAATCAATGACACAGAGGCATAAACAGATGGAGATACAGAGAGATAGCGAAAGTGCAGAGAAAACAGGAAATGACGTGCGCAAGTTAACGAGAGCACAAGGAATAAAGTGATTTGTAATCAATTTAAATTGCAATCCCATTTGCTCAACTTTCTGCTTTCCAAAGACATTTAGTCCGTTCAAGATATATATTACAATGGCCATAGGGCCTACTAGAATTTTCCCAGTCTGGCTAACAAGTTAGAAGCTCTTAATCCGATATACATCAAATTTCTAGGAGAATCGTTAGAGCCGTTTTCGAGATCCGTGTCCAGGTTTTTGAGCCTATAATGTTTAAGAGTCCACGAAGGAACGAGTTAAAGGAGGTATTGTAAAAAGATTCTTCCCCCCTTAGTCTATTCAAAAATTGCTCCAAGTAGGCCTACATTTATTTACAAAGTTGACTATATGCCTATATGGGGTACATCGTTTTAACAGTTTTACCGTAGGGAAATGACCCTTTCAACCATTTTTTACCATCACTTTTTTTTTTACAAAGCTTATATGAACTCACTCCGTCTGTCTGTCAACAGTCTTTTACATGGTTGTCTCCCACTTCCCATTCTCGGATAAAGATGAAATTTGCACAATTATTTAAGTCGAAAGCTATGAATAAAGAAATTATAATTATTATTAACTTATATAATGATATAGATTACAGAAGTTTCTAGAAAAAAGAGAAGATAACTACGTCCTATGTATTTCATGTGTCAATTTCGTCATGCATGTTAATCAGTGACTTAAACCCAACTAAGTCGTTGGTTTTCCTGGTTAATTCAAGCAACCCATTCAACTCTCCAATGGCACTAGGAAATAAGAAGCACTGCTATGAATTTGTCCTAGCATATGGAATAAGAAATGTGCCTTTACCTTTGTGTCTTTCTGAGTACTTTATTAGGTTTATATATGTATATATATATATATATATGTATATATGTATATATATATATATATATATATATATATATGTATATATATATATATATATATATATATATATATATATATATATATATATATATATATATATATATATATATATATATATATATATATATATATATATATATATATATATATATAAATTATGGTTAAGCGTTTAATGTATTATAGCTACTTTACTTTTTATTCTTCTGTCCTGAAGTGTCTTTAAATTTATATAGTTTCTGTGTGTACTATTGAGGGGTCCCAATCAGAGGATGTATATTCTAATATTGGCCTAACTAAGGTTGGATAGCATTTTAGTTTTATATTCCTGTTTGATTTATAAAAATTTCTCTTAATAAACCCTAATGCTTTGTTTGATATTTTAATAATTTCAATATTATTATTAACTATTATTATTATTATTGAGAGAAAATTGATGCCGATGATTACTTCCATAAGGCGTAACAATTTTATTTAGTTCGCTTTATACATGACGATAAATGGACCTCATTCACCAATCGTAAACAAACAACATTTAGCCACGTGATTCTATATATCTTCTATACAAATTATGTTATCCATAGTGGCTGTCACGTGATACGTATTTTTCATTGTTTTATCAATAATATGACGTGGCTAAATGTGTTTATTTACGATTGGTGAATGAGGTCCATAGAAAACTTGTAGGTTTTGAGCCGTTGCGATTTGCATAGCCCACGGGCCCACGTGATACTAATCAATGGCCTTATATTTCAACGTTGATTGTTATTGAATTTTAGCTTTTTACCGAATATATCCCATTTTAGAAACTGTTGCCATGGTCCTCCCCCCCCCCACACACACACACCAACCCTTTCACCAAACAAAAACAATATATATATATTTAATTTATTACCATGTACCATCACGTGATATTAAAGCAGAAGTTGGAACCATGCACTTGTGCTCTCCCTTGCTTATCTTCTCCCTACCCCCACCCTTTTAAACGTAAACAAATGACGTAGCTTTTGAAAAGGAGACGAGACTTCACTAATGACCTGCTCGACGACAGGTTCAGAATGTGGCACGAGGTCAGCAGTGACCACTCGTGCCGGGAAGGAACCAGTGAAGCCGTTTTGTTCTTATTTTAAGGATGTAGATCTAGATTCCGTGTACCTATAAACCGAACAGGCACATATGCTGCCCTTCCTTGATGACAGCATGAATCATGGGAAACTTTAACGATCACTACTTTACCAAGCTTCGAAGTAGATTGGGAGACATTCCAGAATGGCATGGATCAGTTATGTCCAAACTGTTCTGGCCTGCTGAGACCACACTTATTTCTGATACATGAGTCACTGGCCGAATCCTCGCAAGAAGACGTTGAGTCCAATGAAACAGTTCCTCTACGCTTCTTTACACGCTGTGGGCAGTATTTCGAGGAAGTGGATAGCAATGAAGTAAGGGCCGAACATGATCCGACCCGATGTTCGTAGTTTAGGCATCGTTGGTGCGGTGGTTGAGTGGAGGTGTGGTGGTTGAGTGGAGGTGTGGTGGTTGAGTTGAAGGTGTGGTGGTTGAGTGGAGATGTGGTGGTTGAGTGGTTGAGTGGAGGTGTGGTGGTTGAGTTGAAGGTGTGGTGTTTGAGTTGAAGGTGTGGTGGTTGAGTTGAAGGTGTGGTGGTTGAGTTGAAGGTGTGATGGTTGAGTGGAGGTGTGGTGGTTGAGTGGAGGTGTGGTGGTTGAGTTGAAGGTGTGGTGGTTGAGTTGAAGGTGTGGTGGTTGAGTTGAAGGTGTGGTGGTTGAGTGGAGATGTGGTGGTTGAGTGGAGGTGTGGTGGTTGAGTGGAGGTGTGGTGGTTGAGTGGAGATGTGGTGGTTGAGTGGAGGTGTGGTGGTTGAGTTGAAGGTGTGGTGGTTGAGTTGAAGGTGTGGTGGTTGAGTGGAGACGTGGTGGTTGAGTGGAGGTGTGGTGGTTGAGTGGAGATGTGGTGGTTGAGTGGAGGTGTGGTGGTTGAGTTGAAGGTGTGGTGGTTGAGTTGAAGGTGTGGTGGTTGAGTGGAGGTGTGGTGGTTGAGTGGAGGTGTGGTGGTTGAGTTGAAGGTGTGGTGGTTGAGTTGAAGGTGTGGTGGTTGAGTTGAAGGTGTGGTGGTTGAGTTGAAGGTGTGGTGGTTGAGTGGAGATGTGGTGGTTGAGTGGAGGTGTGGTGGTTGAGTGGAGGTGTGGTGGTTGAGTGGAGATGTGGTGGTTGAGTGGAGATGTGGTGGTTGAGTTGAAGGTGTGGTGGTTGAGTTGAAGGTGTGGTGGTTGAGTTGAAGGTGTGGTGGTTGAGTGGAGATGTGGTGGTTGAGTGGAGGTGTGGTGGTTGAGTGGAGATGTGGTGGTTGAGTGGAGGTGTGGTGGTTGAGTTGAAGGTGTGGTGGTTGAGTTGAAGGTGTGGTGGTTGAGTGGAGGTGTGGTGGTTGAGTGGAGGTGTGGTGGTTGAGTTGAAGGTGTGGTGGTTGAGTTGAAGGTGTGGTGGTTGAGTGGAGGTGTGGTGGTTGAATGAAAGCGTGGTGGTTGAGTGGAGGTGTGGTGGTTGAGTGGAGGTGTTGTGGTTTAGTGGAGGTGTGGTGGTTGAGTAAGGGGTGTGGTGGATGAGTGGAGATGTGGTGGTTTAGTGGAGGTGTGGTGGTTGAGTGGAGGTGTGGTGGTTAAGTGGAGGTGTGGTGCTTGAGTGGAGGTGTGGTGGTTGAGTGGAGGTGTGGTGGTTTAGTGGAGGTGTGGTGGTTTAGTGGAGGTGTGGTGGTTTAGTGGAGGTGTGGTGGTTGAGTGGAGGTGTGGTGGTTGAGTGGAAGCGTGGTGGTTGATACTAATAGGAATAGACATTTTCTTTTTTTTTTTTTGGTATCTATATATATATTTCTCTTCTTCGCTCAACAGTTTGGACGAGCAAAAATAGGTTAGTGAGAGTTTCAGTGCTTTTACGCTTATAATCTATCTTCTATATATATAATTCTCTTCTTTCCTCAAGAGTTTGGACGAGAAGCAAGAAGTAAAAGAAAGATCACTCTCTTATTTCTGCAGATAGTAACCCCACGAAAAAAACAAGAGGGGGGAGAACAAGTAGATATTCACACGTCGCTACGGATGGCTGCGCGCTGGACTGTCAAAGCATGCCCGCTCCCATCCCCCTTCGTCCTGCGGGAGGTTTGGACTAAGAAGTAAACTATCTTCAACTCTGAAGGAACATCCGAAACATGTAACATTTTACAAACATTTTACAGACACTAAATAGCAGCGCCGGAGTTAACCATTGTGACCAAGAAGTCATGGAAAGAGAACAAGTAATCTACTATGTATATTCACCCGTCACTAAATAGCACTAGGGCCGGACTAAAGCATTGGGGGGCCCTATGCGAAACGGATTTGGCTGGGCCAAGTTTGGGTAGGGAAGCGGACAATAAGTGAAATTTAAGAGTTTGTATTAGAAAATAAATTCATCTATGCATTTTATTCATTCTTTACTACGTACAGAATTACTTTACGAGCCTTGCGTGTAGCAAAGTCATACAGTATATCATAATAATTCTAATAATACATAGATCACGCTCAATAGAAATGAATTACCAAAGGTTTCAATCTATCTTTGAGAATTGTTGACCTAAAGTAATTCTTCATTAGTTTGAGGCGCGAGAAGCTTCTTTCACCAGATTACACAATTACGGCTTATGCATAATGCCGTTTTTATTTATCGCGCGTTGGATTGGTGTTTTCCATATCGAGTATCACCCCAAAATGACAACTTTTGTCTATAGCAGTCCCGATTTGACAAGAGGTTCGAACAGTTCACTTTTTATTGCTATAACTTTTTTATTTGAATGTTTACCAAATTACTACTATATTGCTACTGCGCATGCACCTTTTTTCTTTACTTCCGACACATACTATTTCCTTTTCCTTGTAAAGGCTAAGTTCATGGTGAGGTCAAACTCAGGAGGTGTGGAATTATTCTTTTTTACTACCCGGTAGTGAAGGAAATGGGTAATGGGATTAAGGCTATTTTTAAGTCTGATTGCTCATCAGCTTAAAGAGACTATTTGAAGTTGTGGAGGGTGGGAAATGGTGCAATGGATGGTGTTCTTGCGCTGGAGTAAAAAGAAAATGACTTTATAGTAAAAATTAAATATCAAAACATGTTTTTAGATATATTTTCTTTGATCTGCTCGAACCTTCCATCAACCCGATCGAGCTTACTAACTGGGGAAAAATCCGCTCGAGGAAAAGTACGCTTGGCGATACTTACCCTACACCTCTTTGACTTCGTATTTAATTTTAACTAAGCCTAGTGATACATTAAATCCAATCTATTTTTATAGAAAAAAAGGACCAGGAATTCAGAGATACCATCAGTTTTTTCATAGGTCAGACCGTTACGGTGATATAAAAATCCAAACTTGAAAATTGCTACCAGCGGGATTAATGCGCTCGAACTTCGCACTTTACTATATATATTTCCGATTATTTTAAGGACTTTTTCGTATATTTTGCGATTTCGGGAGATTTCCATGAGCTCCTGGTAAATCGTCAGGAGGGCGCGGGAAATCTGTTTTAAGTTTTAAAATGGTTTAATTTAAGAATTTATACACCTTGAATTAGCGCGGGTGCAATGAAAGTGCTGGTCCTATGAAAGTGCGAAGCCCACTGCGGTCGCATAGGTTGCAGTGGCCTAAGGCCGGCCCTGCAAAATAGCGGCGTACGCTACGTCGCCGGTCGACTAGTATATGATATTCAAGTAAGTTGTGTATATTCATGTTACAGAGAGAAATGTTATTATGGTTAGGCTACTATAGAGGCCTGTTCTATGGATTTTATTGGTCTTTTACAAATAGTGGTTGCAAATTTATTTAAAAAAAAAACAAGAACATTTTTTTTTTAAATTACTTTGAAAAAAAAAAAGCTTATATAATTAATTAATGAATTGGATAATTTTTTAAAATGATTCCTATTTAGTTAAAGACCATGAATAATTGAGCAAAGTTTCAGCTTGACCCGAGAATGGGAAGTGGGAGAAATAACGTGTACCGGTACTAGAATTGTTCCAGACAGACAGAGAGACGGAGTGAGCTGATATAAGCTTTGCAATAACAAAAGGGTTTGCTCTCAGAAGAGAGAGAGAGAGAGAGAGAGAGTTGTCATTATTGAATTATTAACTGTTAATGATTTTATGCCGAAAAAAAAACTAGAATTAATTAAATTAATCTATAAACGTTTAGGTCAGTGACTGGTGAAAAGAGAATGCGTGTATAGCTAAGTGACACTGGACGAGACACATGTAAAAATAGTTCTAAATGATTCATTAGCTGTTGTTTTTTTCAAACCTTATCTCTAGGTTCAGAAAGTTGTATCTGGGACTGGGTACACCAGCCCTCGCGCTCACCACAGTAATGGTGTGATCGGTTTATAGCAAGTACACTCACACTCACACTCAACTCACACTCAACTCACACTCACACTCAACTCACACTCAACTCACACTCACCTCACACTGTGCACTGGCACACGTACACAATCACGAACACGCGCGCGCAGTGCCAGTGCATTGTGTCAGTAGGTCAAGACAATACGACATAATCGTCAGCCCTAAATGTGAAACCAATTAAATCTAAAATAGTTTGGGGGCGGGGAATTGAGTCTAGGGATGCTAGAACAGGGTTAGAGATCGACATTGAGAGAGAAAAGAGAGAAGGAGAGAGAATTGTCGAGAAGGAGAAAAAGAGAAAAAAAATTTTAGAATACGAAAGATAGAAAGAAAGAGATTGCAAAGAGAGATGAGTAAGAAATAGGTAGAGAGAGAGAGAGAGAGAGAGAGAAGGAAGAATTCAACGAGAAAGTGAAAGAGAGAAAGAAAGAAAGAGAAGAGAAAGAAAAAAGAGTGCGACAAAGAGTAAGAGAGAGAGGAGGAACATAGGGAGGAGGTAGAGAAAAGCGTGAAGGAGGAGAGATAATTAGGAAAGAGTGAAGGAAAGATTGAAGGAAAAGAGAAACGATTACGAAGAGAAAGAGAGAATGAAGGAGAGAAAGTGGAGGTATATCAAGTGAAATAATACAATGAATGAGAGAGAGAAGGGAACTTGCAAGAGAAAGGAAGCAGATATAGACATAAAATGAGAGATCAATGGATGCAAGAGAGAGAGAGAGGGAGAGAGAGAGATAGTCAGTCAGACAGGCGTCAAGCTGTCTTACTCTGCAGCACCGGCGTCAAGCTGTCTTACTCTGCAGCACCGGCGTCAAGCTGTCTTACTCTGCAGCACCGGCATCAAGCTGTCTTACTCTGCAGCACCGGCGTCAAGCTGTCTTACTCTGCAGCACCGGCGTCAAGCTGTCTTACTCTGCAGGAATGCAGAGAAGTCATGAATCTCTAGCTCACAGGAAAAAAAGAATGGTGAAAGTCAAATAAAGGAGGGGGAGGGAGGGGCTGATAATGAAATGTGAGAGACATTCGAAGCCCATGTAACTCACGTCTGTCTGTAAGTGGTTTTAAAGTCGTAAAACTAGTTTCATGTAGAGGTCATGTAGAGGTCATGTATAGGTCATGTATATGTCATGTAGAGATCATGTATAGGTCATGTAGAGATCATGTATAGGTCATGTATATGTCATGTAGAGATCATGTATAGGTCATGTAGAGATCATGTTTAGGTCATGTATAGGTCATGTAGAGATCATGTATAGGTCATGTATATGTCATGTAGAGATCATGTATAGGTCATGTAGAGATCATGTATAGGTCATGTATAGGTCATGTAGAGATCATGTATAGGTCATGTATATGTCATGTAGAGATCATGTATAGGTCATGTAGAGATCATGTTTAGGTCATGTAGAGATCCTGCTTTGGTCACGAATAAGAATTCATCAGAACGAATGTAAGACGCTTGGTGATATTGTTATTTATTATTCACAGGATTCTCTTCACTTCCCTCTGAAGACCAGGCCAATCTTCTAAGACATGCATGGGATGAAGTGTGGCTACTTGAAGCTCATAGGTACAGCTCAGTCTGACTTGTTTCGACATCACTAGAGACTGAAAGATAGACAAACATTTCGACATCACAAAAGACTTATAGATAGACAAGCAGACTTAGCTAATTTTATTGTGCGACAACACAAAATGTACAACATATGATCTAAACTGTTGCGCTGCTTGTGTAGTCTTTTAGATTGAGCGTAAAACAACAACAACAAAAACACGCACAACCCGACTAGATTTGAATGACATTTTTTAAAGAAAGATGTCTCAGCTTAGTCGTAAAAAATCTTAAGACAACCGTCACCCGTTCTATCATAATTACGTCTAGAGGTCGCGATAGCTGCCTGGTCGTTCGGTGGTCTCAATGGCATTGGGTTCGAACCATGCCCTCTGCCATCCGTCGTCGTTCTGATGGAGGTTTGGGCTTCAAAATATGAAAGAATATCCGAAATAGGTCACACATTCAGCCTCCCCAATATCAATGGGCGACTACTTCCCATTGTGGCTAAAACCGAACGTTACAAAAACGTGTGTGTGCCTTACTGTTCCAGCGCAATTCGTTAACTTGGGAACCTGAAAAAGATCAAGACGTCTGTGTGTAGTCACTCAATGAACTTCTTCGTGTTTTGTGTATGTCCTCTTGTGGCATGTTGTTGTTGTTTTTAATTGGGGGGGGGGGGAAGGTTTCTTGTAATCACATCAAATGCCCAATAAGGATCAATAAAGCAGCCTTAGTTTTAGACATACAGACAGATTGTCAGACAAAAAGATAGAATTAGATAGATGGAATTAGAGAGATACATAGACAGACATTCAGACGGACGGATGGATAGAGACAAAGATAGATAATAGATAGACTAATAGATAAATCTATTCATTCTTTTCATATTTTTTTTCTCTTAACAGAGGCTATAACATTGATCTAGAGGTGGCTACAATGCCATCTGGCAAATGTTTTCACGTGACTGAAATGGAGAAAGGCTGGGGTAAAAACTATGCCAGGTTAGCCTTCTCAATGGCCGAGATCATCAAGAAGCACAACCTGTCCCTTGAGATCATCTCATTACTAAAGGCTGTAAGCATTGTTTCCCCTGACAGGTATTGATTTTTTTTTTTTATTTTATTTTATCAGGGAACGGTCGGATATTACGTAACGACTAGGGAGTCAAACAAAAAAAGGTGGTGGTGGGGGGGGGGGGTAATACAAATTGGTTACGATTTGCTACAATTGAGGAGGGGGGTCTGGAGATTTGTAAAGTAACAAAACAAAACTTAAATAAAATAATAGGTACAGTGGTGCCTTGACTTTCGCAGTTAATGTTAATGGAGAAAATGCTACGCGTTTTGTTTAGTGAATATCACGGGTGTTCCAGTGGCCGCCCGATGTACATGTACAGTATGGGGAGGGGAAAATACAACGAACTAGCTACGTCAGATTTTACCATCATTTTTATACATATCATGAAAAGTTGTACGGTAATTTGGAGAAAACGTTTATGAATACACAAGTCTTGTGTAAAATTCGAAGGTTCTTATGTTACTCTACCGGGCGGGGTGGGGGTTGTATTGAGTTTTGCTACGATTTGTTACAAGGGGATTTGGTTGGAGGGGGGGGGGAGTAAACGGGATTTTTTGCGTGTATGTTACGAATAATCCTAACGTTCACTTATTCTATTTATTAGGGGTGAAAGAGAACAATGTTACAGCTAATTGGACAGTTTCTCGTTTAGTCATTGATAACTTATTAGTCTTGTACACATTTTGGAGTACCCGTTATATAAAAAAAAAAATAATTAAAAAAGAGTTATTATCATCAGATAATTTAGAACCTTTATTAGCTAAGCATATCGATTGGTGAT
This sequence comes from Biomphalaria glabrata, assembly GCF_947242115.1. Lineage (NCBI taxonomy): Eukaryota > Metazoa > Mollusca > Gastropoda > Planorbidae > Biomphalaria > Biomphalaria glabrata. Next base: position 24,543,491 of record NC_074724.1, on the reverse strand, counting down.
AGCTGGCTGAGTAACGTTCACAAAGTCCAATGTAAAATATGATCTAAAAGACTAAGACCCAGGACATTGCAGCAATCACGATCACGTCAGGTGACAACGATTCAGAATCAGAAGCCTGAAAAGTGTCATGAAAGATTCAAATCCAACTGAATAATTGATAAGTCAACAAATATGCGGTCATGACAGTGACATACATGTACAATTACTTCTTCCAACTTCCCTAGAGCTTTTAAAGCATGGAATGGGTTGCCTGAATCACCCAGAAAAACCAACGACTTGGCAGAGTAATCTTTTTTTTTTTTCAAGTACCGGTAACGTCTGTATTTTATAAGATAAGATACCGGTACCCATTTTGTCTAAATTATCAAGAACTCAAAAAGATATTATGTTAAATAAAAAAAGACAAGACCTGTTATAGGCTATGTTCATATAGTAGGCCTATAAGTTAACTACATATCTTATTGAAAAATAAACATAATTGGCCTGTATTGGGATCAAATCCATGACATTCGCGCTATTTGTGCGACGCCCTCAGCTAACCAGCCAGATTACTTTAAGAATGAGTAAATGGTTAGATTGAATTGTCTTCTTTATTTGGCAGGTGTGAGCTTAAAGCCCGAAGAGAAGTTGAGCACCTTCACTGGACAGTCGTGACCTATTTACTGCATTATCTGGACATAAAGCACTCAGAAGACCACAAGTTGCTCCCTCGTCTAGTTGCTATTTTAACGTCGCTCAGGGAAATTAGTGAAACTGCCCAGTCCGGTAAGGACGCCGGAAGCGCTGATGACATACTCACGTCTGCTATGCTGACAAACATGTTCGCGCCTTTTTGATTTCCTAAATGCACACTTTGTTGGTGAATCAACCAAGTGCACTTTATAGGAGAACAAGTTAAACAGCAATGATCTACAGCCGATTGAAACTGACAATGAACAGCTAATACATTTCAAAAATAAAATGTTCTGAAGCCCCTGTTAATTTTTGTTTCTTTTTTTTTTTTTTTTCTTGATAGACTAGTTCTACAGCTATATTTGCGTCCATGCAGCGTATTTAGCATGGACTTCCGTCATTTCCTCTGACACAAATCATGACTTCAATTATAACCTAAACTTGTAGATCTATAAGTTGACCACGATAGTACAAATCCCAGTTTGTATAGTAACATTTTAATCAATTGCTTACCATGCGCTGTACACTATTTCCATTCTAGGCGGCAGCGTTTAGTTTTCCTAAACGAAAAAAAAAATTCAGCTTCGTCACTACTACCGTATTCGTTACGTCAAGAGTTGAGCGATTGACGAAAATGTTTACCAAAAGTCAAGAAAATGAGTCGGCTGAAATGGAGGCTACAGAGTTGCTCACATTTTAAGAAAAAATGAAGAATAAAAAAGTGATGGAATAAAATCATCTTGAGAAAAAAAAAAGTTGAAGCTGTCAGCCTAAGAGGCATGACAATTGCAAAACGAGTGGACGATGTTGATGAAAATGTCCATTCAAAACTAAATGACAGATTTCGAAATCATTACTATTGCCGCTGAGGGGTGACACCACTGGAACTTACAAAGCCAGATTTCTCTGAGAAATTTCGAGCAATGCGTTGTCTACATAAACTTAGCACATTTCCGAAAACAATGTTAACAAGCACTTAATGTAAAAAAACAACATTTTCCGTTACAAGACACCTGAAACCCTAGTTACGTAATTGACTTATGGGTGTAAGTAGGCCGGCCTACTGGAGCAACTGGAATGTAATGAACCTAAAATGGTTTATTCTCTAAATTTCATTTTTCCGTATCTTTTCGTTAATGTGGGCCGCGAACTGAGTGTCTGAAATGAAAATGGCTGGCAGGACGTACAAGGTTGGGCATCACTGGAATAGGGGAACCTATTGCATTGGCTCAAGGTAGGCTGACCCATGAACAAACGGATGTGATCAAATGATCATCTACTTGACAAAAGGGTCAGTGACGAGCCAATCCATCATCCTTACCGCGGGATAAAATCCTTTCCCGTCAAATGTTCCTAAAGGATTTATCTTCAAAGAGATTATGGAAACAAGCATTTACATGCTATAAGTATAAGTTGAGTGAAAGAAAGGGGTAATGCAAACAATAAAAAACAAGGTTACAAAAAACAGTTTGTGTGGAAACAAACTCAAAATCGGCCCCCGAAGTGGTCCACCCAGGCAGGCTTCAATATTTTCAGAAAGAACATCCAAATGAAATTATATCAAAGACAAATGAGAGATAAGAATGGAGAAAGAAGGTTATCAGATCTTGTGTAGTGCCCCAACGGTCCAGCACATCAAAGGATAGGTGAAAGTGAATGTAAAGTTAGATGTGAACCTGGCCTAACTAGTTCCCCTTTCAGACCTTGTGGTCTATAGGGCAGATGATGTAAAAGTTCATCTGTTTTTGTGGCTTATGGTTAACGAGGGTGTCATGTAGCCAACACAATGACCAACCGCCTTTACTTTTCCCCAACTGTCAGGTATCCATTAGAGCTGAGTGGACGCCCAAAGATTCCAAAGTTAAAAATCCCATTCTTCACCAGTATTCGAGCCCGGAACACCCGGTTCGGAAGCCAAGCGCTTTACCGCTCAGCCACCGCACCTCCCCTGGCCTAACTGATGTCTTATAATTGATCTAATTGTTTTGGAAAATGTTTAATCTCTTATTCGAATCACAAAAAAAAGAAGAAAAAAAAAAATTCCGCAAAAAAAAAAAAAGTTTATGAAAATTAAGTTTACAAGATTACTATTCATTTTAAATTAGGTCTAACTTATAATGCATACTTATTAGCTTTTCTCTTTAAAAAAACTGCTTGCATAACTGATTTTTTAAATTAGATTTTTCGCTTTCAGAAAAAAAAAGTAGCCATCAGAACTTTAAATGGTCTAAAATATTGTGTTGTCGGATTTTCAATATCTTTTCTAGTTTACGAGATCTAAATGGGACAGACGGACAGACATTTCGCACAAAACTAATAGCTTCTTTTCCCCTTTCGGGGGCGGCTAAAAATGAGATCAAGGAATGCATCAATGTAATACCGGGTAGTTCAAGGGCCAATATTATGTGAAACGTGAGAGGTTAAAAAAATTAATTTTAGATTTTCACACAGTAATGATATTGTGATAAATCAATAAACAAGTGATATGAGATGTAAAACATCAGCAATATGTTGGTTAACTACCAGAAAATCAAGTTACAAATCTGTTGCTTTCAAAATTAGTTTATTTTTGCAAAGAAAAAAAAATCCAAAGATTTCTTAAAATAATAAAAGTACACTTTTAGTTCCCCCCCCCCTTTCTCCCTTCCAAAACAACAAATTTTGTATCATATTTTAACTTTTACAATCTGATCAGAAATGTTTGAAAGCAAAAAAAAAAAAAAAAAAAAAAAATACAAATAACATAGATCCCTCATCGAATTCTTCACAAAATGTTCATTTGATTAAAAAAAAATTGAGGGTTAAACACAGAAACAAACTGGCCAACAACCATGTAAAACATTCTTTATGCCAAGTCGCCCTTGGACTTAAAAGTGTTTTAGCATTTCACTGGTATAGCCTTATGACAATACAACACCCTTCACCACAACTCTCACTCCACAAAGACAAATTTGTTCTGCCAAACTGACTAGTGGCATACTGTAATGACTGTTTCTCTAGTCCATATCATTGCAGAACTGTTTGAAACAATGACACAACAAGACAAAACTAACAAGACAGTCACTCACCAAGACAAGACATTGACAGACTTCACACACCACTTCTAGTGGCTACATTTTAACCACTTTGAAAATTGTTCCCAAAATGTAATTTTAATTTTTGAATGGTGTGGAAAACAAAAGATGTTTACAGTTACATGGTGTTTTTTAATTGAAACACACAATTTTTTTTTTGTTATCTTTTAGAAACTTGTCAAACATGTTCCAAGCCACTCCAAAAAAGAGTGCATTGTACACTAGTTTCAACATCAGTTGCCAGATTAGGAAATAAGCCTAAAAAAGCCATAAATAAATTTTAAGAGATAAAATGAATAGATTGTCTATCTGGTAACTGGTGTTAGTAGAAAGGAAAAAAAAAAGTTCAAGAAAGGAAAAATGTTAGGTTTACATCACAAAAATTAGGTAATGTAGAAACTAATTTCAGAAATGTCAAATGAACAATATGTTCAGAATTGTTTACAATTTTTGTTTTTCTAATTATTTCGACAATACTCTTGAAAATTGTTATAGTAAAAAAAAAAAAAACAACAACATTAAAACAATTAAAAAAAAAAAAAAAAAGCTTTTAAATGTTAATAATATAGACCTTAGTATTGTAACTTAACATGAAAGTACTGCCTAAAACACAAATAAAATGTTCTAACATAAAATAATGCATATATATCACCATACAACTTGGGCATGTTAATATAATCCATACACTTTATGCTCTGTTGTATCATTTAACATTTAAAACAAAAAACAGGAGTTTTTAAACCTAACAACCTTACAAAATTCTGTAGCAGTGATCAACTGCTAAAGCACTATTTTTTTTGTAATTTAATTGCAAAACCATATTGGATGGTTGCTATAATTATGTCTTTAAAGCATTCAATACATTAAAATAACACCAACAAAAGACTAAGGATCACTGTATCACCACTGAGAAGAACTTAATGCCTAACATCTTGAGCTTCCTCAGAATAAGAATGGGCCAAATAAACAGCATTCTTCCAAACTACACACATCCTGAGATAGAATTAGTCAAGCTTTACAAACACAACCAAAGGCACTGATGGGAAACTCAAGATGAACAGCAGATACATGACAGAAATAAGAAATGCCTTCTGTCTGAGAATGTTAAGTTCAAGTTGGATTTCATTATTTTATCCATAGTAAAATCTAATCTTTGTGGTAACCTATTTGGAAAAGGGTTTTAATACTCTTTTGGAAGGAAATGTTTTCATTGGCTCCGTCTACTCTAAATCAGAGATTTAAAACTAATAAGAACATAATAGATTTGATGAGCTCAATGGTATTTAACTATCCCAACAAGTATATTTTTAATAATAGTTAGTCATGACCAAGAGATAGTCCAAAATCTTTTCAAAAATCACTCACTCACATTTATAAGCATCTATTCTGTAAACAAACATGAATTAAACACTAGTTTACCTGACTCAGTAATACTTTGATGAATTAAGCAGGAGCACATTTTCTTTAAAATTAAGAAAAAAAAAAAAAAACACACAAAATGTAACCAATGCCAATGTACAGTTAACTCAATTTCTAACAAAATATGATCTCAGTAAAGGGAACACCTAAGCTTCTTTTCACCCACTGGCACTGGGATGGGGGTACCATTAACTTCTTCAATAGAATATAAATTGTATATCTTAATCTTGTTTGCAATAGTGAGTAACTCAGGGCAGATAAGTGTACTATAACAAGATTTAGTTAGCCAATCAATTCTCAACATAGTTAACTCTATGCAAATTGTAAAATTACGGTTTCTTTAGTGGCAAAACGATGATTTTAAGACTACCTCAAGAAAAACCTTTTACTAAAGCCTTCTTTAAATCTTAGGCAATAGGTTTATACTTTTTCGTAAAACCTTGTAGCATTAGTTTTTTTTTTCAAGAAACCTGTTTTTAAAAAATCCAAATAACACTATTGTTTACAAATAGGCATGTTATAGAGATAATTTCTAACACTGGTTACACCTCACTGCCCTGAGTGTTTAGATGAAATGTTGAAAAACTTGACATAAACATGACGCTATTCTCACCTCTATCCAAGAGATGACAATGTAATGTGGTAGTTTGTATTAAATTAGATTTTACATAGATATTTCTTATTTACATCAACATTGTGAAACATTGGGTTGGGAAAATACCAACAAACAACACTTAAAAAAAATATTTTAACATTCTGGTAAAGTTCAACAGTGCTCAGGAACAAAATGGCACTGAATTTCACTACTACTCTCACATCCATTCAAATATTTTTTTTTTTAAAGTTCTTGCATTAAAAATAAGTTGATCCAAACAGACATACACAAAACCAGGTTCAACACAGCTGATAAACTAACACATCCTCTTGACAGAAAGAACTTGCTTTTTTTTTTTAAACAAGTTCTCTGTCTCTTCTGAACTAGTAAACATATATTACAATTTCAATCTTTGCTCACAATCAATAGAATGAAACATACATACCATATCACACAGTGGGGGGAAGAAAAAAAAATAGGGGAAGCAAAATTTCTCAAAGCAAGTATGGCAATTAGAAATGCTTTGTTAAATGACTTATTGTATGTATATATATAAATATGTATAAATAATAACAAGACAACCTTGTTTATAGTGTACAAGAATTACTGTTTGAAATATATTTTTAATGTGTTTCATTAAATGAACTATTGGGGTGAGGTGGGGCATTATCATGGTTTTCCACTTTCAGCATTGAAAAACACTTTTTAAACTCAACTTTCCCTTAAATATAACACCTATCTAGTAAAGTATTTTTTAAATTTTTTTAAAATGCTTTTTTCTTTAATTTACACTATTCAATAAAAACTAAGTACCAATTGAAAAAAAAAAAAAAAATCAGCAGAACATACATACACACACAACTAATGCATTCAATGTCATAAGCTTTTCAAGTTACACAACTTTTATAGCACATCACTGGGTGGAGAAAGATTATCCAAATGAAGGTCTGTAATTGAAATAAGCACTGCTAAATTGTTAAGTTGAGCTAGAATGGTTTCCAAATCTCTATCAGTAGCATGTGAATAGAAAAGTAAAAGCATTTGCTGCCTTATTGGTCAAAAGAATGCGTGCAGATCACGAGTAGAAGTGTTGGTCCTATGACATGCATGGTCAAGTAATGTTAAAGGTCAACACAATCGTTTTCCTACTTTGTTCTGCACAGTTCTGCTTTGTTCTGACAAAAGCCATTCCATCTGATGTGTTGATACAAAAAATAGTAGAATTCAGAACAAAGCATTTATTTGTTAATTGCACCAGTGCTGCAGCGTTGCAAAGTAGTTGTTGCCAAGTAGTTGTTGTCATGCATTCAGATCATCTGATTCTGTAAAACTGATACATGACAATCAACACTAACAATGAATCACATATTGTTCCACAATGCATGTCAGCTGTATAAATCACCAAGGACAATGATGTCCAAATGTTCGAGAAATAATGCATTCAAAACACCTCACACGCGATTCTGTACAAAGGTATTTTACACTTCATGAGTTTTTATCTCCATCCATTTCTTTAGTGTTGGAAGCTCAACTGAAGTTTTTTTTAATTAGCTCTCAAAAGAGTATTTGACCATTACAGACTCCCATTTTCATTTGTGAGTCAGGAGCGATTTGTAAGGAAGCATATTATATCATTGAGTCAAACATCCTCAAAAACTATACCACAATTAACTTTTACACTGGCACAACTTTTCACACATCCTGGTAAACTGTTGTAATTTCCAAAATGAAATTTAAAAAATCCTTAGTCAATGAAAAAAAAAAAAACAAAAAAAAAAAAAAACTTCACATTCTAGGCAGGCAAACTAATGAATTCAAGCTACAGTTTGCTGCTGGTGAGTTGGTTGTCCTCTTGGCGCTTGCTGTTGATGATTGTTATTAGTTCGCTGCTGCTGTTGATTCTGCTGTTGTCTATAGTATTCTTCTTCAGCTTCAGGGTCTACTTGCTGAGCTTCAGCAACATATAAGGACGGGTCAATTGTCTTTGGGATAGGTTTGATTTCTGTACCCAGCTCTTGTTCTATTTTGTGAAGAGCAAATCTGTAAATTGAATAGAGATTAATCATAGATTAATTTGTTTTTGTAATTTGTTTTAATGTTAATATAAAAAAAAAAAAGCATGAAAAGTCATTGTTTTCAAGTGATCAGAATATTGTTATCAATCATTTTGCTCAGTAGCAGAACTGGATAGAATTTTTTCATCATAACACACAAATAAAATACACAAAATATTTTTCATATATCAACATAAAAAGTTTCTTTCCTATCATTCCATAGATTAACATTTTAAGTAGAGATTTCTAGGTAGTTGATAGAATATGTAAGGCTAGATGAAATTAGTAGATTCAACCAGTTCAACTGTAGTTCAATTTTAAATATACTCAGTTTTTCAATAAATGAGTTTTATTACATTGAATCATCGTATCCAGAGCCTCTTGATTCCAATTTATACATTGCATTTTAACTAATGAAAGTTTTGTCCCATATCAAGCAGGAAACAAGTTAGTCAATGTAACATAAGCTGAATGAATGTGACAATGGCCAATAAAAGCAATCAAACAAAAATCACTAAAATAATGTAAAAATTGCTGTAACATTTTTTAAAATAAAATTGAAGTTAAAAGTGACTGTTTAAAAACTTGATACAATAAAAAAAAAAATAATAACTAAATGAAATTTAAGGGCAGCTTAAACCACCAAATAGAAATTACATGTTTTAATAATAAAAAAAATGCTTTTAATTATGTGTGGGCGGCATGCAAATAGAAGAAAATAAATAATTTTTCTATATATCTTAGCTTTTTGAGAAAAAAAATATATTTAGGGCTATTTTTAGCTAAAAATATTTTTAAAAAAGTTAATTTTCAAGTCAAGATTTCTTGAAAACTACTAAATCTAGTTCAATAAAACTTTAGCTGTTGATTATTCAATACTAGTAGAAGATTGTGAACCATATTCATTGATTAGAAAAAAAGGTACAGCTCTAAACTTGTTTGTGGCCCATTATTTCAAGGGGGGGGGGGGGGTGGGGGGGGTGTGTGTGTGTGTGTGTGTGTGTAAAAAAGGCATAGAAAAAAACTAAAGTTTTCAACATTTTGTAATTATTCTGCTTCACTTTCATACTTGTATATATAAGATTACTTGTGCCAAATATCAAGGCAAAATATCATTAATAAATATTTTATCACGCCATCTCTGAACAAAAAAATATGAAAATGGTTAATAGGAGAAAACAGCAAAAAAGGACAACCTCTGTGGTAAAAACTAAGTTAGTATACAAAATATTAAAAAATATTTAAAATACTTTTGAATTTGGACGTTGTATACACCAAATTGTTCAGAAATGAATGCTGTATAACATTCAGTTATAAAAAAATGATAATTTTGAACCGTAGGGGGGTTTCAGCTGTCCTTACATAAAACTTATAACTATAGCTAATAAGATTTATACCAATTAAAAAATAAAAGATTATTACAAACCTGTCATCATATGTGATTAGATTTATAGCAACACCAAGATGCCCATATCTTCCAGACCTACCAATCCTATGCAGGTAGGTCTCTGAATGTTTAGGGAAGTCAAAGTTTATAACAACATTTACAGCTTGGATGTCAATACCTCTAGTAAATAGATCTGTAAAAATAAAAAAATAAAAAAAAATATACATTTTGCAGTTTAAAGTCTGTTACACAATTAAAAGAAGTTCTAGGTTTCATTTTATAGTTTTCCAATGTTTTTTTTAAATTTGATTTTATTAACACAAGGATACCTTTTTTTTAAATATTATTTTGAATTACAAAACACTTTAACTTTGACCAGTTATATGGAATAGAAAGTCTGGTGTGTTTTAACTTTTATTATCCAAATTTCAAAATAATTTACACATAATGATAATATATTTATATGTTAATATTTAAATGTTTTTAATTATTTTGTCAGCATATCCTTTAACTCAATTACTGTGGACCATCTAGAAAATAAGCCTTTTTTGCCCTTCCTTTTTTTATGGTATATTTTTAACTTAAATTTCAAACAAACTATTTTTCTTAAGTTCTATTCAAGTCAGAACTTTATGGAAAGTAGAACCTGCAAGGAACCAGCCTGGACGCTGATCTCAAAAATGGTTCTTAACTATTTTCCTAGAAATTTAATGGTTGATGTATATCACTGAGAAAAGAATTACTAGCTCATTGGCCACATGGGGAAAACTCTAGTTTGACCTTTATAATTTTTTTCAAGTAAAAAAAAATGTAAATTTGGCTAGAGAACTAGACTTAGAGCCAACATCGGTTTTCAAAGGACTATTGCGTTCTTGAAAGGAATACCGCGTTTGGGAATTTCTGAAAGTTAGGCATTATTGATTCAAAAGTTTAATTAATGTACAGGAAAATTTTGCGCATCACCTAAAAAGATTTAAAGGCCTATCATTGGAATTATTCAATTATAATAATTTAAAAAGAAAACATGGTGTAGTCAGTCGTAATTGTACCAATATTACATGACAACTTGAGTATAAATTTAAAGTTGCTTCAAGTTTATTTAAAGATTATTTAAAGCTTTAATTATATTTTTTTTTACATAAATCTAATATAAATTACAAATTTTAAATCAGAAGTCTAGGTCTAGTGTTAGATCTAATGCCCATATAATGAACATAAATAATCACAAAAGCATGCATAGCCTGCTGGCCGAATCAGTAACATCGTATGTTCAAGCAGCTGATGGTGTCACAGGTTTGAACCAAATATTTTAATTTATTTTTTTATTTTACTTTATTTTAATTTTAATAATGGAGGTAATGTCTTTTCTTGTTACATAAAAATTTAAATCAGCTGGGCATTGAAGTTTTTCTTTTTATGATGGTTTGTCTGTAAAAATTGTCACCATAGCTACACCAGTCCAAGTGGCACTTTGAACCGTAAGTAGTGCAAAAGGTTTATTTCTGAATAAAATCTAAATTATTCTGTAATTTATCATAACAGGGTTAGTAGCACTTTTCCATGACGAAATTTTAGGTGATTTTAGGAGGTTTTTAAGGATGAAATGCATGATGTATGTATATAGATATATATGTTATCTTTTAATCAAGTAACAGATTGACTGTCATCCCAAAAACTAAACCAACCATATTTTTTTTCAAAGATTTATTAAAGAACATTACAAATGGTTGCTATTCCATTTTTTTAAAATAAGAAACATTCTTAGAGATGCTGTCTTAATGTGTATTTTCTGTGGTGGAAATGTACATTTTTAGTTCCTATTTGTATCTTATAGTTACTTGAGTCATGGTGGGCATTTGAGGTAATATATGTTTTATTTTTTTTATTAACTGTGCTTAAATCCTTCTCATAAACATAGCCTATAATATACAGGCCTATTTGTATGTTATACAGGGATGCCTACATGCCAAAAGGGAAATGTGTATTCCCAGACCTGGAAATGTGTATTTTGAGGTGCAAATGTGTATTTTCCTAAATATAAAGAAATATACTCATTTAAGCATGTAACATACACGAAAAGTAGCAATCCTAACACAACATAACATTGTGTACATTTGTCAAAATATTTACACTTTTAATCTTTGTAGATTAAGTTAGAATGAAGCCGTTCTTGTCACGTGGGAATGATTTTATGATCATAATGCCTCTAATGTATTCCACATCCCCATAATAGCGCAACAGAAAATTCATTTAAAAAAAAAAGGAATTTTTGTTACAGGTGAAATTAGTCTAACACCAGATCTAATGGTTTGCATAGCTGGATCAGTGACATCAAATTCTATCAAAGTAGTTTTGTTTATATGTAATTTCTTTAAAAGTTATCCATACACTGAAAATATTTTATCACATTTTGAAAGAATTCCGTTCTTCTTTCAGACCATTCTTTGCAGAGTTTGCAATGAAAGCTTTGGCTCTACAATCACTAATAACAAACATTTTTAAAGATTTTTTTTTTTCAGGCAGGGCATCCTTATTAGTCATTAAATTTATTTCTAATATACAGGCTGAGCTATTGAGTCTGCTGAATAGCTGTTTTAAGATAAAGCTATTTATTCTGGTTTCTGATGCTTGAAGTTGTTTTATAATAAAATAAAAACAAGTATTGAAGGAGGGCACAAGGAATCAAGAATTAATCATTTTTGTCAGCATAATTAAATCTTCTTTTGCAAATACAGACATGAATGCCCCTGATTTCATTCTTTGAATTTAGGCCCTCATAAGCAGACATGCCTACCCCCAAGACCCAGAATGTGGAACACTCAGGTTGAAAATGTGGAATTTTGAGCCCCAATGTGGAACATAAACGCGTTTAGGTTTGTCAGCCATTCTGTACGCAATATAAATAAAACTTCAATTATATTACTTTAATAACAATACTAGTTTGCTTCTTATAAATTAGATGTAAATAGTATAATATAATTAAAAGTAAGAAAACCTTTAATTCATAATTATATCCTTTGTTTGAAATCAATAGTTCTAACTCCTATATGATGAATTCTAAAAAAAATCTATTATAATTACCTAGTTACTACTACTAGTACTAGATCTAAATCTAATTATTCTAATTTATAATTACTAGATTATTCTAGATCTACTTGATTATCTATCCTTTTCTAGGGCTCTACTCTAGTCACTCTAGAAGTTGTCTCTAGTTCTAAATCTAAAATAATTTAAGAGTCTGTCTACTAGTCTAGGAATAGACCTACATCTAATAAGTCCTCTAAGTCTAAGAACACATATTATAATAATTTTATCATAGATCTAAATATTTATGTCTAGATCTATGGACTTATTGAGAACTAAATTTATTACATAATCATGATAATGATACATAGACATAGAAATCTAGAGATCTATCACCTATAAGTCTATTTCTGTAGATAGATGTAGATTTAGTTAGTATCATCTAGTTATAATATCTAGTAATCTAATCCCAATTTAGACTTTGTAAATAATGTAAGTAATAAGTAGATATAATATAGATAGCCTTATTTAGGCCTTAGCATTACTGTGTCTAAGTTAATTACATTATTATCATTTAGGTGTAGATCTTTAATAACGTATTTTAAAAAAATCCTTTTACTTAGAAACCTAAGAAACCAGTTGAGTTAGTGTTACTAACTAGAGTAGACAGTGAGTTACTAGTGTTAGAATAGATCTAGAGTTGTCTCTACTACTTTGTATTGACAGTATTGTACTAGATCTAGTAACTAGTCTAGATGTAGATCTAGAATCTAGTAGTATATGTAGTAGTACAAGACTAGAGTGATTCTACTAACTAGAAATTCTAGAGTCTAGACTAATAGAGTAGAGCCATTGTTGGGAAAAGAAAGGGATTTGAAGAGAACATTTGGCTTATTAGCACTTACTAGATTCTAAGAATAGATCTAGTATCTAGACCTAGAGTACCTAGAGTACTAGATCTAGATCTATGTCTAGATCTAGCTCAACCATATCTTCGTAAATTTAGGACACACCGGGTCCGGGAGAAGATAAAATGTAAACAATAAACACAGACCTATATATATTTTATTTTCATTCAGTATTTTCATTTCGCACTATTACTAAATAATTGATTTTTTTTTTTTTTTTTTTTTTTTTGTCGGAATTCAGACTTGGCGGAACAAAAAAAAACGTGAATGCGGAACATGAGCTTTTTTGATGCTTTTGCGGGACATGCGGAACTGTAGGCATGTCTGCATAAGTAATGAAACCTCTCCTGAATTTGGTGGTTTAAAAAAAAGCTGAAATCTAGATCTAGAATAGCTCTGTCGTGAAATACTAGTCTAGATCTAGACCTATACAAAGTTAGAACAGCCAATTTCGCCCTCTTTTTTTATTTTAGATTCCATAAATGATAAGGAGATCAATAAATCTCTTTATAAATGTCAGAAATTGCTGCTTTTAAGTAGATCTAGTTACAGATATCCAGAGCTACTAGACCAAGATCTAGTCAGTTTTCTAAATATATTTAATTTCATTTAGGTTAGTATAGTAAGCACATGGTCACATCTAGCCTAGATCTAGAATAGAATAAGATTTGGATCTTAGATCTTAATCTAGATTTATGTAAATTCAATTATAGATGCCTAACATCGTAAAATATCTCTTGATCTAAGACTAAGACTGCTTTATTGATCCTTACGGAAATTTGTTGTGATTACAAGGACTCGTTTCTCATATAAAGACAACACAACAGAAAAATACACATAAATACAACAGACAACATAAAGAGTTCATTCAGCGACTACAAACAGGTATCTTGGTGCATTTCATGTTCCCTGATCAATGAGTGGCGGTGATAGAGTCTGACCGAGTGAGGTACGAACGAGTTTTTGTACCACTCCGTTCTTGTTTTGATTGACAGCAGCCGCCCACTTCGCGATGACCTGGCGTAGTTCTGATGGAGCGGATGGCCGTTGTCTTCCAAGATTTTTTTTATTTTTCTTAAGCACCTTTGTTCAAAATGTTCCTTTAAATGTGGTAATGTTGTGAGTGTAATTTTTAATGCTTTTTTAATGATGTTTTCTAGACGTCGCAACAGTTTAGATGAGGCGTTGCCTTGCCAACAAGTTATTCTGTATGTTAGCAGATTTTGTAAAATGTCTCAAGGATCTTCTTGCTTAGTTTAAAGCTATTGAGTTTGTATAAAAAAAAAAGGGTCGCTGGGCTGTTTTCTTTGTCAAAGGTGGTCTTCCCATGAAAGCTTGTTGTTGATGATAACGCCTAGATATTTATATGCCTTTACTTGTTCTATAGAAGTAGTGTTTATTTGCAGTTCTCGTATAGTTTGTTTTTTCTTTCTAAAATCTATTATAAGTTCTTTAGTTTTTGTTACATTCAGTTCTAAATCTAGTTATAGATCCAGTCTAGATGAATAAGAACTAATCAATCAATTAATTCCCAATCAGTTTGAAGAATTCATATAAACTGAAACATCGAAAAGAACTGTTTTGTTTAGTTTAGTAAGATCTATTAAACATTTAAATTTTCATGCGTCAGCGCGCGGAAAAAAATAAGCGATACTATCTCGTGGCAGATTAATTAAGAATAGTCTATATCCAGGCATTGATGCACTGATCTATATAGGATTAGCATAAATTACTTTTTTTTTCGAAAGGGGGGGGGGGGGTAGGGGTGGAGAGAAGGGGTGCTGTAGATGGGAAAATGCATATTTTCAGGTGATAAACCGTACTTGCGCATTTTCTAGTCCATTTGCGTACAAAATATGCAAGATGCATAATTGTAGGTAACTCTGACATTTGCTTACTAAATAATTTTTACGGGATTTATCACAGCTGTGTGCGAAATATTTTTGTTAAATCTACAGTACATCTAGACTCTTGATCTAAGTCACTAAAATTCGCGGACTTTTCACCACTGTGTTGTGTGCGAATATTATCTCCACCATGGATGCAAGCAACAGAGCCCCGTTTTGCCTGCAAGGGGGATCGGCAACCAAAAAAAACATGCAAGCATATTTAAATATAAACTAAAAATTCTAAGCTTTTGAGCTTTTACTTAAATTACTATAATCTACATGCACGTTTGAACATTTCATTTTTTTATATATATTATGCACATAGATAGGCCAGTTCTAGATCTTGAAGTTAGATCTCGACACTAATCTAGTAATGCTAGATCATTAGATGATAGAAGTCTAGCCCTAGCTAGAATCATCTACTAATCTACTATTCTGTCTAGATCTAGAGTCTTGCCTTTTTTAAAATACGTTTTTTATTATTAGACCTAGCTCTAGAATCTAGATTTAATTAGATCAATACTTTACTAGTAGAATATTATATCTGATAATAGATTATAATAGATTAGATACTAGATCTATCTACTTTTTATTATTATATATGTTTTATAACTAACTAGATCTATCATTATTCTTACGGCGATGATACAGTACGGTAATTTCGCATTTTCGGGTTAATTAATACATTCAACTTCTAAAATCATTTTAAAATGTAGAAATAGATCTAGATCTATAGGCTAGATCTAGCCTCTAGGTCTGGTTTCAATTTTTATGGCGGCAGATCAAACTTATTTGAATTAGATCTACTTACTAAATTAGCCTGAGGCCGGGGCCATACGGATTTGTTACTAACTTTTGTTTACGTTTTTTAGATAAAAAGCGAAAGTTCAGAAATAGCGCATGCACCGTAACTTAATAATTGTAACTTCCTGTCTTTCTTTGAATTCCACTTATTAAGTTATAGTTTGAAAGATCAAAACATGAATGTGAAAAAAAAAAGTCCGATATGGAGCCGGCAAATCAGTCGGACTGGCATTTGCCGGCAAGCTTTTTTTAAACTTCGATTTTGCCGGCATGCCAGCTATCTTGCATCCATGATCTCCACTGAATCTACAGTAAATCTAGACTCTAGTTACTAAATCTAGTTACTAAAATTCATGGACTTTCCACAGCTGTGTACGAATTATCTTCACTAGATTATAGTTAAGTCTAGAATCTAGCGTATTTCTAGAATAATCTAGACATTAGTTGTATCAAGATCATTAAATTGACTAAAATTCACGAAGTTTTCATGTTAGGAGCGATTTATCTTCACTAAAATCTAAATACTATTTCTAGCTAGATGGTTTATGGACTTTCCACGCAAAGTCACTGTGACAACAAGAAGATTATAGGTGAGGGAGGGCACAGAGGGGTGTACATTAGGCTGGTAATAGTTTTAATTATAGACAATAGTCACTACAAACTAGATCTAGTGCATCTTTTGTTGTAACAATGAAAGGAAACAGCCATTCCTACACTGCCTTCAGGTGAAATGCTTGCTTGGGCCAAGGCCATCTTCAATCACGAGGTCGCGCTTCACAAGTGGGTAAAAGACTAGACGCGTCACTGGTCAGCTCATTAGCATAGCCAGCCTGTAAAGTCATGCGATCATTATGCTTTTGTTTTTTCCCAAAAAGGTTTTAGCAAGAAATATGCAAAATTCTATTTTTGTTAAATATTGGTTAAAAATTTTAGGAGAGTGGACAAAATTTTAAGAGAATTCTGGCAATTTTTATGAGAATTTTAGGATTTTAGTAGACTTCCTTTTTTATGAGAATTTTAGGATTTTAGTAGACTTCATTTTTTATGAGAATTTTAGGAGTGCTACCAACCCTGTCATAACCAGTGATTATGAAAATCTATTTCTAGCATAGTTTGAATTTCTCTTATATTTTCAACTATTGTTTTATGTGTAAATATGGATACAAAATATTTACTACTGAAAAAATAATAGACTACAAATTGATAAAATGAATAATGTCATCAAAACATGAAAACTAGTATTGTTAAGACAAAGAGTTTAAAGGCATATTAACACATAACTAGCCTATAATGTGAGCCTTTCAGCAGTTGAATAGGTCTATAAAATAACCTTAGACCATCAGATTTGAACACAAATAATAGCAGAAATGTGATTATCTAATTTAAATAATATTCTTCACTTGATTCCTCAAAAAAAAAAAAAAAAAAAAAAAAAAGGGATATATTCACAGTAGTAATAGTTTGAAATTAAAAAATTTTATGGTCAATTTCAGTAAAATCAAGTCAACTTAGCATCAATGAGAATCATGAGATTAAGAAAATTATCTAACCTGAGCATACTAGATTTCTACAGAGTCCTTTTCGGAAGTCATGAAACACTCTATTGCGATGCTGTTGGTTCATCTTAGCATGAATATAGTAACAAGAATAACCTAGTTCTGTAATTTTTTTTGCTAGCAACTCAACACGTTGTGTAGAATTGCAGAATATGATGGACTGGTTGATTTGAAGCTACAAAAAGAAAAAAAACAACAACATAGCATGGTGAGTACTTGGATTTTTTAGTTTGAAAGCTTTAAGTGTAAAAAAATAAACATTACTGCTTGCCTTATTTTAAAAATAAAAACTTACTTTTGAGAATAATGTATTGAGACAGTGAACCTTTTGTTTTTCTTGAACGAAGGCATAGTATTGTGTAACTCCTTTTAAAGTAAGCTCCTCCATGAGATTGATTTCATAAGGGTTTTTCAGGTGTTTTCTCTGAAACAAGGACAATTAAGGTTTAAGCCACACTTAAATAAAAGCAAAAGTGTTTTAATAACTGTTTTAATGTATGTGATCAGATAATGGTAGTCATTCAAACAGCTCAGCAGCAGAACTGGAATGTTTTCATCATATAGAAAGCTGTAGGCTAATCATCTAGGATTTTTTTTATTTTTAGCTGGGATTATTCAGATTTTTTAATTTAACAGAAAAAAGAATTACTAGATATAAAACAAATATCTAAATCTATAGAAAAAAACTATAGATGAGTTTCTTATTGATAATTAGAGGTTATTGTCACAGTATCAATTTATTACTCTACCTAAAAGTAGTAGAATTATTGCATTACAAA
Source organism: Biomphalaria glabrata (assembly GCF_947242115.1). Taxonomy (NCBI): domain Eukaryota; kingdom Metazoa; phylum Mollusca; class Gastropoda; family Planorbidae; genus Biomphalaria; species Biomphalaria glabrata. Next base: position 24,525,330 of record NC_074724.1, on the reverse strand, counting down.
ATAAAATTTAATATTGTTTTACAAATGATGGACTAAGTATACATATATATATATATATAGACAGACATATTAGAATAAGGAACACCCAGGTTGAAAACGAGGTAGAATTATGGGTCCCAAAGACGAACATTTACAAGTTTAAGTTTTGCAACCATATATTGCAACCGCAATAAATAGAACTTCCATTATTACTTAACAATGCTAGTTTGCTTCTTATATATTAGATATATATAATATAAATTAACATTATGACAACCTGTAATTTATTTAAGTATCTTAATTATGTCCAATGCTGGAAATCAAAAGTTTTATCTAAATTATTAAATGATGAGTTCAATCGCCTTAACTAATGGTTTAACTTTCTCTCCTAATTGACAATGCCAACGTTGATTTCCCCCATTAAACTAAATGGATTTTGGATTTATAAACTTTAATTTATGTTGTGTAAAAAGAGCATGCATTCTCCTACAATTCAATACCAAATACAATATTTTCTGATAAAAAGTTATTGAAGTTTAATCATAACAGGATAGTGAAATACAAATGAGCAAAATGAATAGTACTATCCAAAGGAGGAGAAAATTTAGGAAAAAAAGAATTAAAAATATTTAGTCTAATAGTCATTAGATATCCAAGATCTACATTTCAGAAATAGATCTACAGTTACTAGTAAAGAAGAGATTTACAAAATTCTAGATCTAGATGTACAATATTCTAGAAATTATAAAATGTATCATAGATTATAGGTTCAATTTTAATTTAATGCTAATTATCTAGATTTTACTTCAGTTTTAACTTTCAGACCTGCCTACCAAAAAAAGTCAATACGACAATAGAGATGATATCTACTAGATCTGGATCTATGTCTATATAATCTACGCTAGATCTGGGCTCAAGAGTGTTACCGATGCCGTGGATCCGCTACAAACGTAGGTCTACTCTCCAAACTTTTGTAGGCCTACCTTCATCCTTGATCTATTCTATACTAAGAATCTAGTCTAGATCTAGACTAGATGGTAGTAGATGTTATCGATCTAGATCTAGAATCTAGTCAATCTAAAATGATCTAAATCATACTAGATCTACAACTAAATTGGATCTAGATTGTAGAGTAATTACTAATGTAGAGAATCATGACATAACGTAATGACTAGCTAGACTCTAGCTAGATCTATTTCTGTATAACAAGTTATCTAGATTCTAGATCTAGAATCCAGATATAGACTAGATATCTACAATGTCACTCAATGTGTTTTGAATCGATAGCACTTCGATATTTTTTTCTATACAAATAAATACGGGAATCAGGGATTCAACATAATTAATTTCTACTAATGAACTTACAAAAAAAAAAGTCATGTTGGTGTATCAGCTAACTGACGGTACCAACCCGCCACTCCCTCACTCTCGCGTTCTTCATTTCTTGACTAAATCTAATTGCTATTAAGAACCAATCAACGTATAGATCTGGACACAATGTGTTCCCCCACCTTTTCTGTTTATCCCCCCCCCAAACAGGACGGCTTAGCGTGACCTCCGTGACCGCTCGTAACTCACGCTCGTAAGCTAGTCAAGAGAGGGGGGGAAGGATACAAAATGCGTAACGCGACGGGTTAAATGCGTATCTGCGTACTGACTGTCATTTTTGGGAGATTTTGCGTAACGAATACGCATTTTGCGTAACAGTAGGCAGGTCTGAACTTCGTAGTAATAATAGATGGTCTAGAAGTAGATCTATATCTACAAGAATTCAGAATCTACCACTTCAGGTAAGATCTAGATCTTGTCTTGATTTTTTTCAAAAGATCTAAATAAAATAAAAATAACCTGATTTTTTTTTTAAAATTCAGAATTAGCAGAATTAAATAAGTGGAACATGAGCTATTTAAGTCGTGCGGTTTGCGCGCTGGACTGTCATTTGGATTTATTGATGGTCCTGGGTTCAAACCTGCGGGACTAGGAAGTAAACTACCTTCAACTCTGAAGGAACATCCGAAACATGTAAAACATTTTACAACAAACATTTTATTGCCATAGAGTGTAATCAACATCTGTTAATAATAACATAAACTATCCTAATATTTGAAAAATATTTCCAGAATTTGAATGCATCAAAACTCAAGTGTCAATCATTTCCAGCCCTTACAATAGTTACCTGATAGGACATATTTCCATGAAAAAGGCATCAGAAAAATATATCAATCATACTATTATTCAGCAGCAGAACTGGTTATGTATTTTCATCATATGCTAAAATTTCATGGAGCATCCTTATAACAATATGAAAACACAAGTTTTCCACCAGGCATTTCTTTTGATAGTCTATGGGGACTAAAATTAAACTGCAGTACTGAGCATGTGAACATCCGTTTATTAATAAGTTAGCATTTTTATGAAAGGGCTAAAACAGATTTTGAAAAATATCATTGTTCATGATTGGCAATTTTTCCTAAGTTATATAAGCTTATTACTCCTAGTTTCAGCAAAATTAATTACAATATTACAAGCACTACTTAATGCAACCATCCACACTATTACAAAAAGTCTGCTTGACATATAGTTAAAGATAAATGCATTCTTACCATGAAAGCCTCGACAGTTAGAGGGAATGTAGCCGAGTAAAGCATTATTTGTCTATCTTTAGGTAAATGACCAATAATACTATCAAGCATGCCTTTGAAATCTTGAGACAATAACTTATCAGCCTACAAAAAAGGAATATAAATTATATTAGTAAAATTACTTATATCAATTTTAAAAGATATGATAAATAATATAATAGCAGACCTGCCTACCAATAAAAGTCCAAATGCGTAACGCTGATGGTCAAAATGCGTATTTTGGCACCTGAATGCGTAACACTTACCGTGACTTACGCGATCCACTATTTTGTCATATATAATATATATACATCTATATGTGTGTGTGTATATATAATATTAGATCTAAATGTCATGATTAGATCTATATCTACAATCTAAATCAATACGACAATAGAGATATCTAGACTAGATCTAGATCTATGTCTATATAATGAATATAATCTCTAGATCTGGCCTCAAGAGTGTTACCGATGCCGTGGATCCGCTACAAACGTAGGTCTACTCCACAACTTTCGTAGGCCTACCTTCATCCTTGATCTATTCTATACTAAGACTAAGAATCTAGTCTAGATCTAGACTAGATGGTAGTAGATGTTATCGATCTAGATCTAAATCATACTACAACTAAATTGTAAATTGGATCTAGATTGTAGAGTAATGTAGAGAATCATGACATAACGTAATGACTAGCTAGACTCTAGATCTACTCCTGTATAACAAGTTAACTAGATCTAGACTAGATATCTACAATGTCACTCAATGTGTTTTGAATCGATAGCACTTCGATATTTTTTTCTATACAAATGAATCAGGGATTCAACATAATTTCTACTAATGAACACAAAAAAAAAAAGTCACGGTGTATCAGCTAACTGACGGTACCAACCCGCCACTCACTCACTCCCGCGTTCTTCATTTCTAGACTAAATCTAATTGCTTTTAAGAACCAATCAACGTATAGATCTGGACACAATGTGTTCCCCCACCTTTTCTGCCCCCCCCCAAACAGGACGGCTTAGCGTGACCTCCGTGACCGCTCGTAAGCTAGTCAAGAGAGGGGAAAAAAAGGATACGAAATGCGTAACGCGACGGGTTCAATGCGTATTTGCGTACTGACGGTCATTTTTTGGAGATTTTGCGTAACGAATACGCATTTTGCGTAACGGTAGGCAGGTCTGTAATAGACTGAAATGATTTTACCTCATCTAAAATAAGTGTTCCACAATTCTGTATTTTAACCAAGTTTTTGTTCATTAAATCAAGAATGCGTCCAGGAGTTGCTATTATTACATGAACTGAAACAAAAAGTAATAAATTTAAATATTTAACAAAAGTTTAAAAACTCTTTTATGCTGTTAAATACAAATATTGCAATACAAAAAGAGAAACTAAAAGGACAATTCTTACTCTCAGTTCCAAATATTTTTCTAATTACTAAAAACACCCAGATTTCTCAACAACTATTTGATTGAAAATCTTTCTATAAGTAAATCGTAAACAAAGAATAATAAATCTTAATGTAGATTTACATTTTTGTGATTTTCATAGCTTATTACAGTTACCTGGTTCTGTTAACCTCAAAATATCATCTTTAAGATTTGTGCCTCCAGTAGTTACCATGCAACGACAACCAATATGTTTGCTAAGTTCAATGCAAATCTGACTAGTCTGCAAGGCAAGTTCTCGGGTAGGTACTATTATAAGAGCTGCAAAAATAATATAAAACAAATTCAATCTAAAAACTAAATTTTAAAAACCTTGTTTATATTGAGTGAGAGTGCATCACTTATATATAAATTTCACATTTAAAGTTTGCTTATAAATGATATATAAATTTCTACTCGTGCTTTTAAAGTAAAAATTTAGTATATTTTAGTACATTTTACTTGTAAACACAAAATAAACTAATTATGACTGACTGATTAACTAACTGGTCCATTTTATTTTATTGCTTCATGTGTAGTCACCGACAATGAATAATTGTGGTAAATGGAAAAATAGCATGTAAAATATTTTGGCCAGAAAGAGAGAGTTGATATAAGCAAGGTAATATGACACAAAAGACAAATTTAATTTAAGTTAAATTCTTAAATATCATGAAGACAGACATAAAATAAAACGTGTATTACAGTTAAATAATTATTTGTGCAATAGCTGTACCTTGTACTAAATCTTTAGAAGCATCAACTTTTTCCAAACAAGGAATGGCATATGCTCCAGTCTTGCCTGTTCCATTTTTTGCACGTGCTAAAATATCCCGGCCTGTTAGAGCTATTGGAATACTTGCTTCTTGAATAGGTGATGGCTTTTCCCATCCTTTTTCAAATATTCCCATCAATAGGTCTCTTTTAAGGCAAAAATCCTCAAATTCATTACCCTTTGTGTTGGTCACATCCTAAAATTTACATGTAAGAAGAAAAAAACATTTTAATAATTTCATTGCTTTATATTTTACTATAATTTTTTATGAACATTAAACAAGGTTTTTAATAGTTTTTAGGCCGATATGAAAGCTCTATTATTTTCATTTGTGAACACTACAATGACAAGTAACTTTTTTACCCTCTAGGATGATGTATAATGATATATTGAAAAAAAAAAAAAAAAGACAGGATTGAGAATTTGTCTAAATTGCAGTTATGGTTGGTGGCAAATTTGAGAAACATCTTAAAAGTGAAGCAGACTTTATTGGGGATTTTAACACTAATCTAAGCTAATAACAGTAAGCTGCTCTTTGTTTCAGGGGTGCCATTTATTTTCCCACTAAACCCTGAAAACCAACACTACACAAGGCCAGAATATTTAGATCCCCAATATAGTTAAATATGTAATTAGTAGGTCTATCATTTTAATGCACAGAGTCTGGGTGTAATTATTGATGAAGCTTGTAATATAATAGTTGGATTAGTCAAAGAGGTTGATTTAGTATAATCTAATATTGACAATATATACTGCAGGGTTTTAATTAATATAGTTTCATCATAAAATATTTTTAGTTCTAGAAAAAAGAAAACATTAAGGAATGAATGCATTTAAAAATGAGTCTTTGAAGCTCGTTTTTATTTTTAAAAATTTAACAGCAATTTACTGATTATATTATTAATTTTAATGATTTTGAACAAACACCAAAAAAAAATTTGAAAAATGTAAAAGATCTTTTTCTTTTAACTTTAAAAAGATTATTATTCCTTTAACATGCTAAAAAAAAAAAAAGCTTAGTGCAAGTGTAAAGCGAAAGTCTTGCAGGCCAATTTTGATTCAAAATGGCTGCTTACAGGAACAGAACTAGCAAATGCAAAGAAATTTAGATCAAAATCTAAATTTACTAATAACCCAGATTAAAAAAAAAAAAAAACAGGAAGAAAAATCAGACCCCTAAAAACCCAAATTTCCAGGGTATCTTGCTTATTCCTTTAAGCAATTAGAGAAAAAGAAGCTTGTCTAACAACAATAGCCAACAAGACTATTTGAACAATAATTCCTGAATAATTTTGTAGTATCATAAGGCAAATATCTATGAGTAAGGCATCAGAAAAATATATCAATCACACTAGTTTCAGCAGCAGAACTGGTTATATATTTTCATCATATGCTTGCACATAATAATTTATACTAATGACAAAATAGAAGTGTTGCTAAAGGCAGATAAATTATTAAATGATTTATCAAAATGTTTCATTTATCAATACTTCTAATTCTGCACCCCAGATTAAAAAAAAAAAGCCTTCCAATTATGAATATGTAGTGTTAATTTATAAACTGTGATATTTTGAGCTTATGTGCATAGCATAATTCTAAAATGTGTGAAATAGTACACAAAATGGCATCTTTTGATGTAACATGGAACCCCTGGGTTAGGTTGAAGTAATTTTCTACTAAAACCAAGGAGTATTGAGCAGACATTTTTGTTGAAATGTGTTAACAATACAATCTCATTGCATTATGTATATCTTTTTATATCTATTTTAGTATTACTTAATTTTGGTCGTAAAAAATATACAAGTGCATCAAGAGTTAGAAATTTTCCACACCCGCGTTTATGAACCGGCCAATCGCAACTCAAATAAGAAGTTGTTGAATTCTTTTTAAATTATGTAGAATTAATTATATTCAATATTTTCTCTATATAATGTTACATATTACATTGCATGAGCTTTACTGCACTCATACACATAAAATGCATACAAGGCACTATTGTTTGTACATTTAGATGAGAGGACTTTGACAGCTTTATATCTGGGTCCAGGAAGTCTTAGCCTTCTATAAAAAAATAGACAATAGCTTTACAGGTATTGTGACACCTTCTCTCTCTAAAACTACAAAGAATTAATGTGTTTGAAAATCAAAACATGCTTGATTTTTTTTTAAATGCTTTAAAAGTATGTTTGTTTCACTGGTCATTAAACTGTACATGAATGAAAAGGAACTTTCCTTAGATTCACAAAAAATTCTTACAAAAGCTGTTGACAGCTGTTGAATCTGCTGAGTTTTTAAGCAAGAACAACCAGATGAGGAGCAATGTTTTGAATGTTCAATAATAAAACTGCATATGAAAATTCCTTGTGTGACTCACTTTCATGCAGATCTACAAGTCGTTTCTCGACGTTTGCAATAAGTGGATCTCGAGGACTAAGGTACTACCACACTGGGCTTTTAAAGCAGTAGTTTTTAGTTTATTAGTTAAATATAGAAAAATGTAAATGTATATTAGGCCCTACTCACTATTAGATCTAAATGTACATTTGTAAGCAAGTCTATCTACTAAACTAAATAAATGTTCATTTTTGTAAATTGTTTTGCTTCTAGATCAGGGGTTCTCAACCTGTGGGTCGCGACCCCCTTGGGGATCGATTGACGATTTTCCAGGGGTCGCGGAAGATCATTGAAAAAATGGATTGTTATTGTCTATTCTTCTGTTGCTGTATGTATGTGCGGGGAAGGGGAGTCATAGCAGAGTGGGAGGGTTGTAAAAAGGGGTCGTCGAGCCTAAAAGGTTGAGAACCGCTGTTCTAGATATAAAAGATTTTTTACCTTTAAATGGTACCATTCATTGTCAATAAAATCTATATAGACCTAAATCTAATAGATCTATCAATTTCTATCTATTGAAAATCCTCTCATTAGATAATGATCGTCTTGATTTAGACTCTCTCTCTCCCCCCCTTATACTTATAATCTAATATAGATCTAGATCTAGACATACTCAAAAGATCTAGATCCACCACAAATGTCCACTTTTGTAAAGTAGGCCTGCTAGATCTACAGATCTAGACCTTGGATCTATTCTATTCCCATTTCCTTCAGAAAACTTTCGGAGAGTGGCAGGCAGGCAGGAATGAATGACAGCAAGGTTCAAGATCAAGGGCCATCGGCCATTGTAACAAGTTAAACAACAGGCAGGGGCTAAGCCAAAGCATTTAGACAAGTCTAGATCTAGCTGCGGGCACTCTCACAACTCTGATACTGCCCATTCAAAGACTAGATCTAGAACAAAATATTCAAATTAAGGTCTAAATCTAGATTTTAGCTATAGATCTAGATCTAGGGTCTATAGAAAACAAGATTTAAAAAAAAAAAAACTTTGTCAATAGATATTGTGTGTGCGCATTTTCAAAAACCAATGAAGTCATATAATTTTTTCACTTAACACCTGAAACACTGCAATAAATAAAAAAAAGGAATCATACCTGAGAATCTCAGATCTAGATACAAGTAATATTCTCTCCAAAGTTTTGAAATACAATATGAATTAAGCTCATTATCTCTACAGACCTACCTACCAAAAAAAGTCCTAATGTGTAACACCGATGATCAAAATGTGTTGTTTGGCACCAGAATGTGCAACACTTGCACGATCGACGATTTTGTCAAATATATATTGTGTTCACCCCACCTTTTCTGTTCCACCCCCTCCATAGGACGGCTTAGCGTGACCTCCGTGAGCGCTCATAAGTTAGTCAAGAGAGGGAAAAAAATATGATACGTAATGCGACAGATTAATTTCATATTTGCGTACTGACTCATTTTTGGGAGATTTTGCATAAAATATGCATTTTGCATAATGGTAGGCAGGCCTGTTCTCTAATTTGATCTAGAATACTTAAAATATTTTTTCCTAATTAAGTTGATATAGATCTAATTGTTTTACTTATTCCAATTCATTTTCTATTACTAAGTTCTTGAAGTACAATGGCTGAAGTGAATACACTTGAAATAAAACCAAAAACTTTTTGATACCAGTACTGGAGAAACTCTCAAGAATGAAAATCTAAGTTTAACATACGGTACATCATGTCATATGGAACTATTGATCAAAATGCTAGACATACTTACAGATGTTCTGATTCTGTGATCTGGAGGAGGAACATTTAGTTTAGCCTTCCAACCTTGCTCACTGGAATAAAAATCAATTGATTTCAAACTTTGTTGCTATACAAAATACAAAGAATATTTTTATACTTTCTAGTTCATTTGTTTCACAGATGAAAAGACTTTTTAGAACTTTTATCATTCATCATTATTGGCTCAACCAATGGGCATCATGAAACACAGGCAGAGCCATGTACCAAGAAATGACCATGCCTAACAAACTGGACAGTATTAACTTCCTCCCCCGCAAAGAACAATCTACAATTTTTAACTAAGAACAGGACATACACCTCAGTTGAATTACCATCTGAACAAAATAAATTCTACATTAACTTTCCCTTTGTAGACACTGCACCCACCCTTATGAAACCATAAACCATATCCTCTTTAAATGCACATTCCTAATCCACCTTAGACAGACACTACTTCCCAACATAACCAACACCATGTACAGCAGTGCTTAACAACTGAAGAAAACAGCACACTATTTTTCCTTGGCACAGTCTGCAAAAGAGCTCACAGCTCAGCAGCAATAAAGCTGGCTATCCTTCACACAAAGCAAATCACACAAAAAAAGTATGCAGCTTTATGACCGACATTTTCTTCCAATAGTTAGTGGGGAAAAGCTTTCCATTAGATATTTATGTTCTTATATTTTTTATCTGGGTGGGAATTAAAAGTTAATTAGATCAACCTGATAGCAATAATTTAAATGAGAAAATACCTTATTATAATTTTAAAAAATTTTATATATAAAAATAGCCCACTGGGTTGATTATAAAGTTCAATTTCAATACGAGTTTACTAACTTCAGGATAAGCACATTTTTCAAAGGCAAAATGTGTCAATATTTCCAAGGTTTGGATTTTTTTGGATCGGCACAATTCAGGCCTTGTTTAAAAAAAAAAAATGAATTGTAATGAAACCTTGATAAACATGATAAATTAACTTGTGTTTTCCACTATCATCACAAACAAACGTATCTAGTCAGTCGTATTTGCCTTGAATACATATTAAGACATTTACTTTCAGCTTTCAAAATATATTTTACATCAACTTTTTACCCAGTACAAGTGCACATAGTCATGAGCTCCCCCACTTGAACCCTCTTAAGAGGAAGACTTTTAGCATGTCTTGTGCCAAAAAGACAGCACTATTTCCAGACTAAGCATTTCTCTTACAAAAATATTCCTAACAAATAATAACTAATTACTTTAAGATTTCATGACTATTAGTGAATTAATCAGTGAGCAAGTGATATTTTGCATATTATATATATACATACACATATATATATATATAGATTTATTAAATATATATAAATAGACATTTTTTTTCTCTATAGGTCTAGGATAGCTTGAATCTATTGTATTTTTGATGCTCCAAATGTATTACATTTAACAAATGTACAATAATTCAAACAAACTATTAACTTTAGGTTAAAAAAAAAAAGCAAATAACAGGTTATTTCCAGAAATATTAGCCAATTTTTTTAATTCATTAGAATAACAATTCTTTAACTCAGTCCTGCTCTGTAATCTAGGTATTTTGTTCTTTTATTTTATTGCGCTACATTAATTACTATGCCAAACAATGAGCTTTCTCTCTTCTGGTATATTTCAAACAATTATACATCCTAACAGATTGTTGGATGTGAATAAAAATCTGGACATTTTGCTGTTCAAACAAGGATATATCCCAGCAACTTTATATTCATTTAAAATTTAAATTTACCCAGACTACTGCAATATTAACTAGTATGCACACAAACTCTTAGATATGCTATTTAATCAGTGTGAGATAAAAGAATGTTAATCAATTGACATTATCAATAGAACATTAAAATACTTACTTAGCATTATCATTCTGTCTCAATTCCTCTTTTGCCATTATGAATTATTGAAAGTTTCTTAAAGTAATAGCAGGTGTTTAATAAATAGTCTCACCAAAGTAATACAACTTTAACAAAAATATTTAAACTTATTTACAACTAAGTGAAGCTATGAGTGTCTGTCACAAATAGGAATATCCACAATGTTAGAACATAAATGATATTCATCTAATCTAAAGTTGTCCTCATGAAATATAACCATACAATGAAAACGAAGAATCACTATAAAGTCTTTAAAATCTCTCAGAAATCCTTATAAATGGAAGCCTTCAAGATATATCTGGTACTTTGTATGAAAACACAATCTTGATTCCAAAGCACATCAATAGCATCTGTAAATTTAGAAATCTGGAAGAGAAAATGTATTTCAAACTTGTTAAAATCATGACATTGTATTTTAGAAACACTGAAATGCAGCATATGTTTGATCAATGCAAAGAGTAGAATGCCATAGAAATACCTGGGGTTTTAGAATTAAAAAAAAATTTTTTTTTGTTGTTTTTTTTTTAGGTCAAAAGTTAAAAAGCTTTCTTTTTTAGCACCACTTTTTAATTTATTTTTTTTTTAAGCCTAAAGACTTATTATTTATTTTTTTTTGTTAATCAAAATGGTAAATAAACAAGAAAAACATAAAATTTATAAAAAAAAAAAAAGCTCATATTAAGTGTAGATTAGTTTAGATCAGTCATATAATTAAATTTGTAATAGATCTAGACTAACATAATAAATCTGTGCAATTACAATATTTTTTACCAACAGTTTTTGTTTAGAGCTATTTCATACTTTTGGCTTTCTCAATACGCTATGATACTATCACTTGTTTCGACCAGTTGGAAAGGGGGTATTTGGGTGATTCCTTTTTTAAAATGCATTATATATTAAAAATTGAACAAGGGCAAGCCTCCCCAAGCTAATACACTAACCAATATACCAAGGAATCGATTATGAAAATATAAGGTTTTATAGTTATCTATTGTTAGCTTCAAACTTTAAAGCGGCGACCTACAAAATATAATGGGGGCTAATTAAATTTACACCATCACATCAGTCAAGTACAATCTTTTTTCCTTGTTCGTGATACCAAACAAAACAATTAATTACCAAAAGTTAATAAGATCACTTGGAGAAATAACATATACAAACTTTTTACAAGACAGACACAGCTTTTGGATGGGTTAGGGTGTTAGAATCATGAAATGACTGTTTAAAATATATTATAATATAGAATAAACTAAGCATCAGACAAAAAAAAAGTTACAAACCATGCCAGTACATTTTTTTTTCAAAATTGCATTCATTGGCACTTTATATGTTTCTGGTTCACTTTCCATTTTAATCATAATATAATGTCAGAAAAATAAAACTGAAAGGTCACAATATATGAATTTTTAAAAGTAAAAACTTTGCCCATAAGGTTCTGGCATAGTGCCTTTTTTGCATCCTCAATATGTTTATGAAAATTAGCAATCCGTTTACGAGTTTGTGAAAACCAGCAATTCATCGCAAACCAAAAATTGTCTACAACAAGCCTGTCTTGAATCAGTAAGACAGGCTATATAAAGAAACTAGCGTGAATTTAATTCAATGCACTTGTATTGTACCTGCCTTACCCTGAAAAGTCACATAGCAAGACGATAAACAATACATATTGCTTAAAAGATCACCCACAGAACATTCACCATCCTCAGAAAATGAAAGAAAAAATAATTGGGAAAATAGGTCAAGAACCATTTTTATCTGCAAACCCATTTATTTAGTTGTTAGGAAAAAAGTTTTGAGTTGGTTTAAGACTTAAGCTAAGGCAAGGTCACGGCAAATCATGGATGCAAAGACAATGTCTTGATAATGTAGATGTGTCGGTTAGGGTAGTGAAAATGGTTTGAATCTTCAAGTCAGTATCAGTCAAAAAATGAAGCAGAGAAGGGAAAAATGGGTTTAGACTTTAGATAATAACTGGACTTTCTAGATCTACTTTGTTTCCCAACATGTTTAACAAACCATTAAAAAATTATGGCCTCCACAATTTACAAGATCTATGTACTTGACTCTTAAATATAATGTAATTTAGATCTAGATTTCTAGATTAGAATAATCTAGAGCTAACTGATTACTAGCATTTCACACCGGTTACACCCGTTGATTTGTGCCTAGGCTATATATTGTTTATTATGGCATGAAAACCCCCCTCCTTTCTTTTTTGTGTCCCCATAACATACTTTTATCCCATGTCCAATGATTTAATGTATCTGCACAAAACTACATTGTAGAACATTGACTTTAATACTAAGACTCTTACTAGCCTACTATTGCTAACTGTAACAAGATTAGTCAATAATCAACAGATCTACCAAGTAGATCTAGATCTAGCTACTAAGTATCTAGTCTACTAAATATACTGAACCGTTTTTTTTTTCTGCTACAAAAATTAAAGAAAACATTGAATACAATTACATGAAAACACAGAAAGGAAAATAGTGTTTGATGTGTGTGGTGGCATTTTCCAGGATGGTATACCTCAATTCTTATTGAACTAAATAAATTAGTAAATTAAATAGTTAATGGAAAGCAAAGGAAGTGTAATATTACTAATATTCTATAGAGGTCTACATGTTCCCCTTTCAATCCTGAAGCCAAATATGTAAATCTTGCTCAGCTACTAATGCATCATATAGGGAAGTGAAAAAAAAATATCTTTGAAAAAACAATTTTTCATTAGTATATCATTAAAATACTTTGAAAGAACGTTCTAATGGTGTATAAATTATGACTATGTTTAACAGTAAGAAAGTTATGATTTTTTTTTGTGGCGTTTTGACCTAACATTGGTTGACATGGAACAAGTGAGGAGAGAGCTCGTCGCTGGCTCAGCCGGCGAGACACACCCCCAGGTCAAAAGTTGGAATTGAGTTTTGTACACGATAGATCTACTTATTAAATAAGAAACTTAATAGTAGATCTAGTATTCGTAGTAAATTTCTAATTCACAAATCTGACTTTATTTATATATATGAACTTCACTTGTTTAAAATGTAAATATTGATGAAATAAATTATCGGGTCTAGATCTACAAGAAATATCAGAGGTGAGGACAAAATGGCGGCATTGTGATGGCAGAAAATAAAATATTTAAAAATTGGGATCAAAATTGCCTGAAAGTACTGAAACCATTTTTTTTCAAGTGAGTTTTTTAAAAAATTGAAAGGTAAAAACTCTGATTTTTAACAAGCATCTAGATCTGTAGCTAATAATATCTGCTATAAGATTATAACTTCACTTGTTGGTGACAAACAATATCTTCTATAAAAAAAAATAAAACCTGAAAAGTCTATTGAGGTCAATGTTCATTTTTTTTTCTCAAGTTTGTACGATGTTGACGAAAGATCAATTAGAAAATTGGTAGGGATATAGCCAGACACATGTGATGATGTACTATTAGCAGGAAAAAAATCAACATGGTATGACATCTGTGATGAGTATCAGCAAAAAAATAAAAATTTATATACTTTCAATGCAAAATATTTAAACAAATATTTTTTTTTTAATTGTCAAAGACAAAAATGTTCTCCATCATCAAAAGTAATCGAATTCACTCTTTTTTGCAACAATATCTTTACATATACTGAGCATAATCGATTTCAAACAAAGACCTATGTAGCAATAAGGAAAACTCTCAAAAGATTTTACTTCATTTTTTGGACACAGGAACTTCCGGAATTTCACCTCCCTACATCATAGTCATAGGTCTATACAAGTAGAAAAAAGATCTTGCACAGGACTCCAAAACTAGAATCTAAATTCTTCAAATCATTTAGATTAAAATTTAGATTTTAGATGAATTAAATGTATAAGTATAGAAAGATGGATAGCACACCATACTTCCACCGTATGTAATAACCATCAAAATAAAGACATAAAAATACAGTGAGGTGTTTGATAATATTGCATACAAAAGAAGGTGTGTTTGAATTGATTATGCAAATTAATTTTAGATTTCAGATCTGGAATAAACACTAACTAACTAGAATGTCTAGATCTAGATTTTAGACAAGATCTATCATCTACTGAAGACTCAGACTGTAGAGTGTAGTGTCTATAGTGACACTATATTATATACTATCCTAGTCTAGATCTATATTATAGTCTTTCGGTAAATTACTAGATCTAGATCAATATTCAATATCTAAATAACGTAATTTTCAATCTGTATATTATATATCATATATGGTCTTTCTACCAATCACCAAATCGCTTAGCATTATTAGGTTAGGCCTTAGGGAGGTACAGATCCATCGATGGCCAGACCCCTGAATCTGAACTGAGAGTAGGTACTTTGATTTTCCGGTTGTGCTAGATTTTTTTTGATTTCCGGAACTGGTAGTCTACCGGCGTCAGTATATAAACCTAGGACAATGGGCATTGTGTTCCATTCTGATATTGTTTTCAAAATCCATGCTCAAAAGGATAATCAAAGCTTTTTTATCGCGCAAGGACAGGATATTCATTAATTCTTTAGATCTACATCGCCATAAATTCTATTGTTTTCATGGAGATCCATCGTGTTGAGCATGCGGGTAAGTTGACCACCAAATTCTTTTTTATTAAGCTCATACTATCTTTAAATTTAGTTATTTGGGTTAGTTTAATATTAAATCTAATTAGTTTAATAAAGTTTATTGCAATAAGTGCCCCTCTTTAGTGGCAAATGCCAACGGACTGGGCTAGGTCTAATTTTTAAAAGTGAAACAAGCCGCCATTACTAGACAGGAAGTGATAGATCCTATGTTTATCAATGGCTGCATCCTTTTTGTATTTCACATTCCCTTTTGAAATCCATCACAATCCTTCATTTTCTTTTATCCTCTATAATTTAAAACTTCATAAATAATATCTTTATAATGATATTTACATACTATTTAAGTTTTGAAAGGATTAAAAAAAATAATAATAAAATTTGTCGCGATAATGGCCGATAATTAAAAAATAATTATAAATAAATCTAGATCTAGATCTAGTTGCATTATCGTAATTGTTTTCCACAATCTATCTAGATCTATGAATTTCAATTAAATTATTTGACTTTTAATAAATAATACTAAGTAAATCTAGTGATTATAGTCAAATCTAGAGTAGATTAATAAAAAGTCAATAGTATTCATTTCTAGATCTAGATCTAGTTCAATTCAATGAGAGATCACTGATCAATAAAATCTAAATTCTAGATAAGATTTCTTGGCTAGATACTTATACATGGCTAGATACTTATACAGAGACATAACATAGATTTTTATACAGGATCAAGTCCTGAAAATATTCTTTTAAAATTAAAGTTGTTTATGCTGATATGGTGTTAAATGAAGCTTCAGTCATGACTAAGAGCTTTAAATATTAAATATTTTTTTTCTCCACAGAGAACGTCATTGGCAATGCCGGCGATGGGCATAACTAAAGGAGGCTGCGGTGTGACATGATTGTCATATACACTAATGTGACAGCAACAGACAGGGATGTTATAAATACTTTTACATATTCTGACACCATCATTGGGCGCAAGCAAAAAAATTCATATTGGAAAATTATTTTCGACCTGGTGACGTATTACATTTACTTACTGTCACCACAGATCTATAACAAAAAAGTTTTGTGTTAACTTCAATCTCAGGTTTCAAAATAATAAAAGGAACAACACAATTAAATTCATGCATTTGTGTTGAAAATTTTATTTATATAGCTCTGAAAGTTAAAAAAAATATAGCCTATTAACGGAAAAAAAAAGTACTTTTTCTGTCATTTTTTTTTACATGAGGTGTCTCATCATGAAGTGTAAAATATTTTCTTGGACTTCGATCTATAATTTAAAAGTAAAATAAGTATCAACAGATAATCAAGCATCTCTGTTTAAAATTGTTTTCAATTATCTCTTAAGGTGTAAAAGTTAGACTCTTCTAAATGTGAAAAAGTACTTCTTGTCGATTGTTTCTTTTTTTACAAGTAACCTCACTTTAAAAACAAATAAGAACGTTATGTTACAGTCTACCACTTGTTTGAAATAAAAAAAAATATCAGGACATAATTGTGTATTTCTGGTGAAAATTACATGCAAATAACTCAAATAGTAAATAAGTTACAGCATTTTTAATGTGAAATTTTCTTTTTTCGGTCACAATTTTAAAGAAAAAATATAAGCAAAATTTTCGACACTAAAATTGCTATAATTTTTGTTCTAATCAACTTAGAAACATAAATGAGGTATCAATAAACTCGGTTCCAAAAGCTCTAACTAACTATATTAGTTTCATTACAATATATTGAGTCTGAAATTTTTATCAAAGTACCTACTGAGAGGAATGAAAAAAGTATTTTAAATTTTATAGCCTCATACTCGCGTTACTCGAACTCGGCCATAGACATACTTGACATAGATTTGATTCTAGATTTCTTGACTATACAATAAATAATACATTCAGAAATATAGAGCTTTAATCTAGAGCTAGAATAAAATTTGGTACGTTCATATTTGCTTAGTTGTAGATCTAAATCTAGAACTAGCCAGAAGCCTAGATCTAAATCTCTTAATTGGAGGAGACGCGGAAACCAAAACAAAGCGGACTACAGTCTGAATCCATGATTTATTATGTCTCTTTACACCATTCCTAAGCAAATTTAAAGCTAAATATATAAAGAAATAAATAAGAAACATATCACATTCAATTTTAATTTCATAAAAATTGTTTAACGATTTATGCAACTATATGATGACAAGAGATTAATGTAATTTCATGAAAGCTACCTGACAGTGTTAACAAAAATGGCCGAATAGAACAATCTACAGGGGCGGTTACAGTGAGTTGACTGTGTCATTTTAGGAAGGCCAAATTTAATATTGATTAAAACTACCCAAACCAATTTACAATTATTCTTCATATCGAAATAATGACTTACTAATATTTATTATCCTTAAGTTGGGCTAAAAATTTGTTATTTAAATATTTACCAAAATAATCGATTATCGATAATATTATTGTTGAATGAACTTAAATCGATTGACCTTATTTAGGCTTGCATTTTTTTCATTTGGTTTGGTTTTTAATGAAACCTATGCCAACATGTTATAGTACACATTTGCCCTATACTGCCTATACTTTTACTAACTTGGTTAGGAATGATTTTTTGTTTTAGGCCTATAATGTTGAAGATTTAGGTAGATCTAGACTCTGGAGGGAGAAAGAGTTCATTTGCCTTTATAGTAACTAGGGACACGCTTAGGACGTAATCGTCTTCTTTCTTGAAGTAACGTCTGCATTTTATAAAATACTAAATGTCATATTTGAATAACAATATAAGAATATAGACAGCAGGCTATTCATTTGTGTATGCATCCACTTGTGTTTCTTAAAATCTTGACGTTGCCTTATCAAAATTGTATAGATCTAGATCCATTTTATATACTGAATGGCCTAACAGGAAACATCTAGAAAATTGTAGAATACAACCCAAGAAAAGGCAGTAAAGAGTATAATTGATACCAGATACCAGGCAATGCACTGGAAATGATTTTTTGAAAGGGAGCGAGCGTATCTTTCGAAGATAGAAAAATGCGTAAATAATTAATATATATTTTACTTATTGATAAGTTACTCCAAACAAAATGATGGGGCAATGTACAATCTTTCAACTAAAAAAGAAAACATATATTTAAATTTTCATACCCATACAATGACACTCCCAGTCTAACTGCAGTCACACCACCCACCTATATATATATATATATAAGGACGTCCCTTACCTCCGATATGTAGATGAAATCTGACGGGACCTCAGAGCTGTGGACATCGATGTTGACTACTGTGGAGACTTAGCCCTAGAACTCACTGTGTGGAGAGAGAAATCTAACGGGCATATTTTAGTGCCTTTTATGCATCCTCATTATGTTTATGGAAATTAGCAAGCTTTTTATGAGTTAGTAAAAACTAGCAACTCATCACATAAGCCAAAAAATGATTGTCTACAACATGCCTGTCTTGAATCAGTAAGACAGGCTACATAAAGAAACTTGCTTGACTAGTGGCAGATGAAACCCTGGAGCAACACTACCGTACCCTCCAAGAGATATGGAAAAGCACACGCGCATAGGTTCTAAGGAGGAAAAGGAAATGGTTGTCTGCAGATATATGGGCTAAAAGGGAAGGAGCTGAACGAGCAGATGATGTGCAGAGCAAATTTCTTCTATCTTCTGTCATATCTTTAACCAGTCATTGCAAACGTGCGTAATTCCAAACATCTGGAAAACTTCAGAAATCATACCAGTGCCTAAGAAACCAAAAATAGATTGCTTAAATGATTTCCGCCCAGTAGCTCTAACACCTATTGTTATGAAATGTTTTGAAAAATATATCCTTAAACAACTTGTAGCAAAAGTCAATAACAGCCTAGACCCTCACCAATTTGCATACAAAGCAGCTAGAGGAACTGAGGATGCCATTCTATTGCTTTTGGACCAGCTTTATAAGCATCTCGATATACCCAAAACATATGCACGAGTCCTCTTCGTAGATTTCTCCTTTAAATACCATACAGCCACATCTAATGATAAACAAACTGAGTAACTTAAATGTAAGCCCTTACTTGCAAGCATGGGTTCTAAACTTTTTAACCCAACGGCCCCAGTATGTTAAAGTCAACAACACCAAATCGTCAACTCGAGTACTATGTACGGATGCTCCACAAGGTTGTGTACTCTCTCCTGTACTATACACTCTTTACACTAATGACATAAGAAGCATCTATGACTCAGTTAAACTCATTAAATTCGCTGATGATACTGCCATAGTCGGTCTTATTTCAGGAGACGAAACTCAGTATCGAAGCTCGATAGAAGAGTTTACAAACTGGTGCACCGACAACTTTCTAGAACTGAATGTAACAAAAACTAAAGAACTTATAATAGATTTTAGAAAGAAAAAACAAACTATAAGTGAACTCAAAATAAACACTACATCTATAGAACAAGTAAAGGCATATAAATATCTAGGCGTTATCATCAACAACAAGCTTTCATGGGAAGACCACCTTTGACAAAAAAAAAAAAACAGCCCAGCGACTCTTTTTTCTATACAAACTTAATAGCTTTAAACTAAGCAAGAAGATCCTTGAGACATTTTACGGCGCGACTATACAAAATCTGCTAACATACGGAATAACTTGTTGGCAAGGCAACGCCTCATCTAAACTGTTGCGACGTCTAGAAAACATCATTAAAAAAGCATTAAAAATTACACTCACAACATTATACCACATTTAAAGGAACATTTTGAACAAAAGTGCCTAAGAAAAATCGAAAAAATCTTGGAAGACAACGGCCACCCGCTCCATCAGAACTACGCTAGGTCGTCGCGAAGTGGGCGACTGCTGTCAATCAAAACAAGAACGGAGCGGTACAAAAACTCGTTCGTACCTCACTCGGTCAGACTCTATCACCGCCACTCATTGATCAGGGAACATGAAATGCACCAAGATACCTGTTTGTAGTCGCTGAATGAACTCTTTATGTTGTCTGTTGTATTTATGTGTATTTTTCTGTTGTGTTGTCTTTATATGAGAAACGAGTCCTTGTAATCACAACAAATTTCCGTAAGGATCAATAAAGCAGTCTTAGTCTTAGATCAACCAAAGCCTGACAGAAGAGCAAAAAGAATGCAAGAAACGCTTCTTCCATGAAATGACAGCCTATGCAGAGAGGACACTGAACAAAGGGACACGAAAAGGTTGCATGAAATAACAAGAACCTTATCAGGAAGATTGTAAGGGCATTAAAATTAGCAACAGACAACATTTCATATCTAGAGCAAACATCTCTATCTCTACCTCTCTCTCTCTCTCTCTCTCTTTTACAAAGGACGCCCACTTAGACCAAAAAAAAAAAAAATGAAACTTCGCCATCCACTTAGAAAGTGAGTCTGGGGGAGCGCCAAGCTTTTTTTCTGCAATCGAAAACTCACTCTGATTGGATATACTATAAACTGTTTCTCTAAGTAAGATGAGTTTAAATTAAATTAAGAAACGATGGGACGGACCGATACTGAAATAATGAGCTTGAACATCATAGTTCATTTTCCTGTTTAGTAAGACATCTTGTTCTGTTCATGTAATAGACGTCAACAGAAGGACGATATTTTATTTTGGGATAAATTGGACCGTTCTGACGTAAGAAGGAGATAAACTCAATAATGGCATTGAAGTGTCTCCTCCAAAAGAACCTTTTGTATTGGTCTTGTTGCTAACGCCTTTTGCGAAAACAAATATTTAAAAAGTCGATTAATCTCTTCCGACTTAATGGGTCAGATGTCTATCTATAAACTCAAAGTGATGGACTAAACATATGGGGGGGGGGAGTTCAGCTCTCCCTCTTGAGATAGTTCTGCTCTGTTAGACAGATGTCTGGTCAGTGTCACTTAGTTAAGGTTAAGACACACAAAATAAAAAAAAATGTAGGCACTAAAGTTTACTTTTGTTTTTCCTGCCAACTTTCATGCCATGATATCCACAGGGAGACGAATAAGGCCGGATAGTGAAAAATGGTCGGATATCCGGCTCTGGTGCAACCCTAGTAAAAACAGCATCATAACATATGGTAAGTTAAAGTAACGTACCTTGTTAAGACAACATGCTTACATTGTCTAGAGGTCACATCTTATGAGTTTGCTTACTTAGTTCTAACCCTTTCGAATTGTTACAAGTGTGTGTGTGTGGAGATAAGGTGTGAAAATTTTGATTTGTCGAGAGCTGGAAGGCAGTGGCGTCACTAAGGGGGTCAGTCTGCACCGGGTGACACCCGTTAGGGGGTGACACCCAAGTAAAAAAAAATGCACTTTTGGAATAACTGACAATATTCACAATTGATAAATAGATCTAAATATATTTTAAAAAATATTTCAGCTAAACATATTTTAATTTTTAAATGAAATTCTACAAACAGTCCAAAACGTTACATCATACTTTATATTAAAAGCAGATGTAAAACCTTTACTTTTAGCTACATGTATATAAACGCTGCTTTGATTTTTAACAAGGTCGAATCTATTGAAATAGTAGATAGCATCGTAATATCAGGATGCCAACCAAATAGTCACTGTTTAACAAATGACGACATTCTCCAGGCATATGTAAATTTTGTAGAATAGAACATTAATTAAGCAACAATTAAGATTTCTGAAGACGATGATGTAATTTCAGAAGTTTCTTTTTGTCGTGTGCCAATGTTCCATAAATTGCGAGTAAATTATCTCAAGGAAAAAGTTATTCAAATAATGGTTCTAATGCTTCCTGTTGAGGATGATTTAGTCATTTAAAAGTAAGAAATTGTATGTTTTGTGTTGTCAACTATTTTCAACTAATTCTATAGTAATGAAATACAAATTAGTTACTTAATAAGTGGTGGACATACAAGTCCGAAATTAGAATATCAAAAGACTATGAAGAATAGTCATCAGGATTGGAAAATTGGAAAACAATGACAACCGGGTACTAATAAAATTGACAAGGAAGTCGTTGCTATGATTGATGTAAAGAAGAAAAACAATGGAAGGATATTTTACACAGACGGTTTCTATAAAAACAGAACATTTGACATGTTGTGACTACATTTAAACGATTTTGATGGAGAACAAAGCTGGTGAGATCTACTTAATATTGTTGTAACCCCGCTCCCGCGCTACACAAATGGTGCGCATCTGAGCACTACTGAACACGACTAGTGAAAGACATATTGAGACAGGAAGAGGGACTGTTGTGAGCCGGCTAAAAGTCATGGGAGTCTAAACAGTCTGGTGCTGAGTGCTGTCCTGTGTGATACTAGGAAACTGTGTGGGAGACCTGGAGCGACACTGGGAAGTGTGTCGGTGGTCTGTTCTGTATTCTGGTATGAAGTAGGACTCTTAGAACTTAGACATATTACTCCCTGTGACTTTATAGCAGAAGTCCAAGTCTAACTAGTAACTATTACTATTTGATGATTCTTATACTAGTTATACTAAATAAATACATCATTTACTCTTTTCAACCTGTCTTTCGTTGAGTGCCTGCCTTAGAGAGTTACAACAACTGGTGTCAGAAGTGGGATTTAGGCAGCTCAACAAAAGGATAAGAATGACAACCCTTAGGAAGCTAGATGAACTTAGCTGTAAACAGTTA
The DNA here is from genome assembly GCF_947242115.1 of Biomphalaria glabrata. NCBI lineage: Eukaryota > Metazoa > Mollusca > Gastropoda > Planorbidae > Biomphalaria > Biomphalaria glabrata. The sequence continues at coordinate 24,502,281 of NC_074724.1, read as the reverse complement.
AAAGAGGAGCTCCGAGACAGGGAGCTGAGGATCTTCTGTGACAAAGAAAAAATGAGAGCCAGTCTTTGGCGGGCCCTTGTTGATGAAGGGGAGGATCCGGAAACATATGTGTTTGAGATAGAACCAGATATTGGTGAGGTGCTGAACACCATGCAAAACTGGTTATGTGAACTTTGTACTCTCCAGGATTCGATGAATCATTCTATGGACAAACTGATACGTAACGTGCAAGGCCAGATCAATCCAGTGAGAGAGAGGAGTCCATCATTCAACAACAATGAACCGTTACTCATTCAAGACTGTGGCTGTACTGATAGTTACAAAGAATGCGTCAATGTTAACAAGAAAAACGCAGATGAACAGAAAGAGACAGTTGAAGCAATAGAAGAAGTCTGCTACGCGACTGAAACTTTTGCTGTACCAGCTTTGAGTGCCACAACGACCCGGAGCAGGACAACTTTGAGCCTGCGTTAGAGCCTGTCATTTTGGACCTTAAGGACCCCTGTCGATCTACCTACGAGGGGAACTTGAATTTTGATTGTTGCATTCAGGCGGTAAGCAACAACTGTACATGCGGTGCTTCACGAAGGGAGTGCAAATGTCAAGAAACCCATCAACAGGGTCTGAAACCAGTGGACTTCGATACTTCTGTTTTCACCAGCGAGAGAGGCCTTGAAGGTGGTCAGAAGAACCCTGCAGCTGATGAACTTGTGCACATAGGACGTTGCCCACGTGCCCCACAGACATGTCTTTCGGACACGCTTGAAGATTATGCCGTGTTTGACAACCTGGCCTCCTGGGGGCCTACGGTGCATCACGAAAGCGTGCTGGAGCAATGTGTAAGACCAATGGTCTTGATGACCACCGCCATGACATCCACTGCCTCTCTTCCTGCCATGAAGCTGCCGTCGGTGCTGACTGAGAGAAAGGCCAGACAACGAAAACGACGCCCCCTTAACCAAAGGCAGATCAACTGGAGAAGGAGAAAGTGGCACCAGCAGAGAGCAATGTGGATGACTTTGTGGGGAACACGCTCCCTGCTGTCTGTAGCTCCCACAGTCCGACCTCCACCTGTACTGACCAACGTCCACCACCCTGTAGGGCACCTGAATCTGTTCGGGACGAACAGATCTGAGAAGGGGGCAATGTTGTAACCCCGCTCCCGCGCTACACTAATGGTGCGCATCTGAGCACTACTGAACACGACTAGTGAAAGACATATTGAGACAGGAAGAGGGACTGTTGTGAGCCGGCTAGAAGTCATGGGAGTCTGAATAGTCTGGTGCTGAGTGCTGTCCTGTGTGATACTAGGAAACTGTGTGGGAGACCTGGAGTGACACTGGGAAGTGTGTCGGTGGTCTGTTCTGTGTTCTGGTATGAAGTAGGACTCTTAGAACTTAGACATATTACTCCCTGTGACTTTATAGCAGAAGTCCAAGTCTAACTAGTAACTATTACTATTTGATGATTCTTATACTAGTTATACTAAATAAATACATCATTTACTCTTGTCAACCTGTCTTTCGTTGAGTGCCTGCCTTAGAGAGTTACAACAATATCTTAAAATGTCTAGAAAGGAATGAGCTTGAATTTCTGATATGTCGATCTCAGGAATATAAACAATACAGCTACAGTGTATGGAGCCATAAAGGAGTACAAAAAATTTTAAGAACCAAGAGAAAAGCTATTTAATACATGTGTATAAAAGTTCCCCATTCAGACCTTGTGGTCTATAGTGCAGATGATGTAAAAGCCATCTGTTTCTGTGGACTACGGCAAACAAGAAGTGCAGCTTAAGATCTATTGCCATATGTCTTTTATTTTACCTATCTTCTCTTTAGTTGTTTTTTTTTGTTTTTTTTTTTTTTGCGGGGAAGGTGTAGCCTAGGCTACTAGAAGGTCAAAGATAGCCTACATATGAGTAGGCCTGCCTTTAAACTGTTGACAAAGTGGTGGCTAATTAAACTTTTTCTTTACCAAAAGTATAACACTTTCGAAAAAGGAACAGACGACACTTTTATAACGGGTAAATTTATTAAAAATGAAAAATTTCAAGACATTAATTTTTAATGAAACCAGGGGGAGGGGTGGTCGGAATTTAGTGACTGATTTTTTTTTCACTTTGTTTATTTTAGGATTTTAATACTAAACCATCACATGCCCCAGCGCAGCCAAGGGGGTTTTGAGTTTAAAACCCCCTACCCGGGGGGATTTGCAATTCAACCCCCCTCTTCTATAAAACAAAACCAAAAAAAATGCAAACGACAATCCCCTAATTCCAATAGCATAGCTAAGGAGATTTGATTTTAAAACCCCCTACGAAATTTACGATAAAATCCCCTCTTCAATATAGGCCTAAGACTATCCATACATCAGTCACCAGATTCTATGAGCGTAGCCAAGAAGTGTTTTGTGTTTAACCCCAATCCCTCCTGTGGGGTTTAGAGAAAAATATATAATAAAATTATACAATCTACATCGATCAACCAACCAGGCCCATTACAGTTGGGGGCGCAAAGACCGTCGTACGTTACACAGATTATTCTGTGCTGATCAACTTCTAATTCATCAATCAGTGATAGAGAAGGGGTTAAGAAGACAACACCGATTCTGCCTTCGACACAGGTCACGATATCGGTTACGGAGGTCACGATGTAGACGTCACTGCTGGGTCTGCTTACTCACGTGAACTATTGTACTATACTAGATATGCCTAGATCTATTTCTTTTCAAACTCATAGTCATTGTCTAACGGTGATCTTATTGTATTAAGTTAAATCATACTAGACTATTGTTTAGAGTCTAGACTCAAGTATAATTTATTTAATTAGTCATATGACCATTACGGTCACATTTTCGTGTGGTGTGCGCTCCACACTGTCGTCACAGGGATCCCGGTTTCAAACTCGCCCGCCGCCGACCGCTGCCATGCTAGGACGTGGCTCTAGGAATGTCTGAAACTTTACAAATCAAGATTGTATGCGATGATTCACTCATTTAATGTAGAGTAAAATATAGGTCAGTAATGTTCTATGCAAATTTGGCAAGGTCAAAGTTTTGTGTTCAACCACTAAATTTATGAGAGGGTTCGGCCATTTTATCAATGTTTTGCTGCTTCAAGTCTAAGCTATTGAGATATATTAAATTTGATGTTAAAAAACAACAACAAGCAGGAGTTAATCATTATACAAGGTAATATATCTATTTATTAGATTTTTTTTTACTGATTTCATTAAAATATGCATTATCGATAAGATATAATGTTTAATCAGTACGTTGATACTACGCTAGTAGGGCAGCTAGGGATTGGAAGTCAGAATAAGATGCCCCACGAATCTACCGTCCATCCAGTGGAATGGTATGTTCCCTTCCCCCCCCCTCCCCCCTCTAAACCCACAGTGACAGTTCTATGTCTACATTATTCAGACTATATAATTATACTAGATCTATATAGTCTAGAGTAGATCTATTCTATTCTAGAAGTCTAGATCTAGAGTAGTTTATTTATCCCGGACATTACAATTACATGAATCCGTAAGAAAAAATAATTTCAAATTTGTAAGTCAGGTTGTTGTTTTTACCTCTTCCTACCTAGGCCTAGGGTTAAGAGTTAAGACGTAAGACAAGACTAGGTCTAGATCTAGTCTATAGACTATAGATCTATATATTTTTTGGTTGGCTAAGTCAAGTCTATGGTAATGACACTAATAACTTACTCATAATTCATTTGTGACTAATGAGCTCGGCAATATTTATTCTGTTTTTGGAGCTGATTAAATTTAATTCATAAATAAGCCAAGTTGTTTGATTCCATACAAAAAAATAAATTAATTAATAGGTTCTTAAATTTAAAATAGGCCATTATACTTTTTTTTTATAGAGTGTTTGTATTACGATTTTCTTACCAAAATTATTTCAAACAGCCAGTTTTGGGCATCAATTTTGTTAATGATCTTATATTATATATATATTATATATTTTAATTTTAAATAGAGAATAAATGGGCAAATGTTTATTCATTTTATTGTTTATACATTGAATGAAGTTAAATGCCTAGATCTAGCTAGACCTACTAGATAGATCTAGGACTAGATTTATATAGAGTATAGAGAGAATATAGAGGATTCAGCTATTTAGGCAACAATGACATCCTAGCCTGCAATATACTACAAAAGATAATGTGTATTAGTATTAGAAATTTATTGAAAGAATAAACAAAAAAAACCCACAAACATTCAACACACACTGACACAGCTAATCATGCAAACATAAAATAAGTCTAATGGTCCGTGTAGAAGTACCTATTATATATATATATATTTTTTTTTTTAAATAGAGAATAAATGGGCAAATGTTTAGTGTTGATTCATTGAATGAAGCTAAATGCCTAGATCTAGACCTACTAGATAGATCTAGGACTAGATTTATATAGAGTATTGAGAGAATATAGAGGATTCAGCTATTTAGGCAAGAATGACATCCTAGCCTGCAATATACTACAAAAGATAATGTGTATTCGTATTAGAAATTTATTGAATGAATAAACAAAAAAAAACCCACAAACATTCAACACACAGCTAATCATGCAATCATAAAATAAGTCTAGTGGTCGGTGTAGAAGTAGCTATCCCAGTGACCTAATTTTGGTAGAATTAGTGTGTTCATATTTTTATTTTTTGGGTTCCTATTTATGCATAATTTGGAAACATCTTAATGATTTCATGTGAGGGGCTGTATCAGTATATATATATATATAGAATTAAAAACTGAATTTATTGATGCCAAAATATAGAGACTGTTTGAAATAAATTTTGGTGTTTGGAATCAAATAATGTGTGACAAAATTTGTTTGAATTAAATGAAAACACATGGCCTCTTTGACCTTAAATATAATAACAAGTATAGATTAGGGGTACACATATAAATAGTCATCCTTATTCTCCTTAAACTAAAGAAGATTTTGATACTTCATTTTCTATGTCAAACCATTATCAAATAATGCGCTGTCAAAGTCAAACTTAGAATTTTTGTCCAATTGTGTTTGAATATCATAAACTACTCTATATCATTAGATCTATGACTTCTATTCTATGAATTATAGATATAGATCTAGAATTACAATTATGATGGTAATTGTCCTAGCCTATTTACTATTGAACAAGTTAACTCAACAATATTAACTGTTATTAAGTTTTTAAGCTCAGTTGTATAGTAATAATCTCTATATATATTATAATTCTCAAGAGTTTGGAGATGCAAGAAGTAAATGAAAGATCACTCTTGCAAAGTCGGACTGAGTTACCTACGAAAAAAAAAAAAGAGGGGGGGGGGATAGAACAAGTAGTATTCACCCGCCACAAAATAGCAGTGCCGGACTTAACCGTTGTGGGGCTCTATGCGAAACGGATTTCGCGGGGCCAGGTTTTGGTAGGGATACGGATAATAAGTAAAATTTTAGAGTTTGTATTAGAAAATAAAAAAAAAAAATTATTTTCTACATAGATCACGCTCAATAGCAAGAATTACCAAAATGTTTCAATCTATCTATGAGAATTGTTGACCTCAAGTAATTCTTCATTAGTTTGAGGCATGAGAAGCTTCTTTTGCCAGAATACACTATAACGGGTAATGCATAATGCCATTTTTATATATCGTGCGTAGGACTGGTGTTTTCCATATTGAATGACACCCCAAAATGACAATTTTTGTTGATATATTTCAGGAGATTTGTATGAGGTTTCAAAATTTTAATAATTTACGGAGATTTCCAGGACTTTTTCGTATATTTTGTAATTTGAGGAGATTTCCAGGAGCTCTTGGTAAATCAGGAAGCGGCGAAAATCTGTTATAAGTTATAAAATGTTTAATTTAATAATTTACAACTACAATTTACACTGTAGCGTGGGGCCTATGACAGTGCGGGGCCCACTCCAGTCTAATAGGTTGCGGTGCTTTAAGGCCTGCTCTGCAAAATAGTGGCTTATGCTAGGGCGTGGGTCGACTAGTTTTAAATAATAATAGTAATAGGCCTAGAGTCTAGATCTATCTAGTCTAGATTCTATGTCTATATCTCCGAAGTTTAATAAATGATTAGTCCTAGACTAGATCTAGATCTAGTGATCTAGACTTGTAAAGTCTTGAAATTTGTTACTTTATACTGAATAAGTGAATTATGTGCACATGTTGGAAAATGGAATTGTGTAAAGAGAAGAGTGAATAGAGACTGGGAAGGAGGGTGTAGACCACTGTAGACAGAATAAGAGAGGGTCAACAACAATAATAGTAATAGGATTACATAGTAAACTCAGGTGTACCTCAAGGAATAGTCTTAGGTCCACTACTGCTTCTAATTTATATAGATCTATGATCTAACAAATTGCATTAGCTCAGTGACAAAAGTCAGATTATTTGCAGACGGTTGCATAATATATAGATAGTGAAATTTTACAAAATAAAGAATTAGAAGAATTACAGAAATGGGAATCTAATTGGAGTATGTCTTTCCACCCAGAAAAATGCCAGTTATTAAGAGTAACAAAAGAACTAAAAGGAATTAAAACAGACTTAAAAAAAAACTCAAAATATCTAGGTGTAATAAAAAATTAAAAGTTAAATGATATTATTAAAACATCAAGCAAAACATTAGGGTTTATTAAAAAAAAATAATTTAACTTTAGTTTGGCCAATAATAGAATATATGCATCCTCTGTTTGGAATCCCTCAACTAAAGAAAACATAAACTAGAAAAAATACAAAATAGAGCATTGAGATTTATAACAAAGAATATTCCAATTTGATTAGAGTAACACCATTAGTAAATTCACTAAAACTACGTACACTTCAGGACAGAAGAATAAAAAGCAAAATAACTATAATACATTAAGTAATTGATTGACATGCATGACTAGATTGACACATGAAATGCATATATAAATATATAAATAAATATATATATAAGAAGGGATATTGTGCAAATAACTATTTGTCTGTTATTATTATTATTTTATCCATTTGTTATACATTATTATGTGTTTCAAAGACGTTTCTTTGCAGCGTATTGAGATTTGTGGCAAAGAAAAAGTAAAAAAAATTTGTTTAAAAAATAAATTATAGACTGGTGGTTCTAGTAGCGTCATATACTCTAAATCTAGACCTAGATTCTAGACACTCTGGTTTTCTCTTCAATAAATATTTAGATATCCTAAAACTAGAGAGAGTCTAGAATTTTCCCATAGGGACATAGCTTGGCTGCTCAGCAATATCATCCCCTTACCTTAGTCCAGGGCCATAGGCATAGATTTTCTTATTACATAGGCGGAGGGTTGATAATGATATACTTGCTGCCTAAGCAACACACATTTCATGAACACATTCTTACGGACGAGTTACAAGCACATGTAAACACAAAAACGACATCCGATACAGGATATAATTTCATAACATATTGAAACCTGCTTTTTTACCTGCCTGAAAGGATCACTTTGAGGGCCAATTTTGAGTTTAGGAACGTTTGGGGAGAGGAGGGATAAAAATTTCTTAGGATTTGTTACAAAGGGGAGGGGGGGGGGAAGGAATTTCATACATTACAAAAAAATAAATTCTTATCTTATAGATTACAGATGTTACTTCTAAAGAAGATAACATCCTAAGCATTTCATTTGTTAATCTAGCCATTCATGATAATCAGTGACTGAAACTCTGCTAAGTCGTTGATTTTAGATAATTTTGTCATTTTAACTATTGTGTTTATGTTCACTATGTTATGTTATCACAGCATCTTGAGTCTACACATTGTTTAACAGCGCTTGACTGTGGTCCCTTGACTTTCTCAAGTCCGACTTTAACTTTTCATGGGTTTTCAAAAAATGTTAGTGGAAAAAATACCCCATGTTTTTTTAACAGCACAGGTATTCCAGCGGCCACCCAATGTATGTGTAGTAGTAGTAGTAGTATACAGTATTGGAGGAAAAAACTGAATCGAAGTGCCAATAGAAGTCGATACTTTTCCATCATTTCATTAGATACCATGATGAAAAATTTTAACTAGTTCACACTGCCTTGACCCTTTAAAAATAGCTTGCTTGTGAAGAAAATTTATTACCTATTCCTAAAGTAGTTTTAAAGTCAATTCACACCACTGCTTTGTTTTAAATTTAATTTGAATGTTGACCTACCAAAATACATTTCTTTTTAACTTAAAATATATGTCAAAAACTAATTGAATTCAATTTCTATGCATGCTAATTCAAATAAAGCTATTTTTTTCCCTATATATTTCAGTTTTCAGAGGATAATTTCAGTTATGTGAGATTTTGAAGAGTCTTTTCCATGGCAGAAAATAATCAATACAGAAAAAGTAGTTGCCATAACATGTCTCATAGTAGTATGAACAACGCCAACAATGAAGTATCAGCTAGCAGTTCAACCTCAGAAATGCAATCATCTAGTCTGTTGTCTGTCAACCATGGGGATAGTGCATTAATGATTCCACTGAGTGCTGAGAACTTGGACACACTTCGTGCTAGCGGTATTCAGTTTTCTTCATCTGGTTTAAGTGTTGGCAGCAGTAGTGTAAATTTAGAGGAAAATAGCAGTGCAGTTACAGGCAGTGGTAGTTTCAATCTTAGTTTTGGCAATGTGAATATGATCCTGAATAATGGGGTGGATGCGAGTGATTCAGGTGTTATCTTGGAGGCAGTAAGTCTCAATGAACACAACCAACACCACCACCATCAGCAGCACTTGCAACTTCAACAGCATCACCAACAAAGTATCCAGACCTCCAATCAATCAGCTGGCAGCAATGGAAGAAACATGTTGCATTCCAATGAAATCAACTCTAATAACATCATGGACAGCCAGTCTTTAGGCAATGGGCATGTGTTGAATTTGAACAACAGCGAAGGTATTCATATTTGTGATGTTAGCAACTCTGCTAGTGGTCTCATTCAAGCCTTAGGTGCTGCAGTGAGCAGGGCAGTGGCCAATAGTAACTTGTCCAGCCTTTTCTCTACCTCAATGAACCTACCTTTAACAATGAATCAAAATGGCAATGAAATAATTACCTTCAACACAGTTTCTCCGAACACCACACCGAATCAACAGCACCAGCTACTTTTAAACCAAATCAACGCTAACAGCCTGCTCAACGCGCTGCCTTCTACTAACCTGCTCTCCAGTTCAAGTGCTGTTGAATCTAGCTCTCACAGCCTGATGTCAAGAGGAGGAAGGAATTCAATGACACAATCTTCAGGCATTGGAAATAGGTATAGTAATAAACAAATAATCTTAATCTTTTCTTTATCTTAAATTTTAAAGTAAATAATAGTTCCTTTTCTTGCAATGGGTAGAAATATTTTATTGTCTAGTAGAAAGTTCAGTGGTGTCAAGTAGGCTTATCCATTAGATTTTTGTTAGTTTCTAAACTCAAGAAAAACTTACATATGAAGGTTCAAACTAAATTAGTGGGATTTTCAATTACAGCGAATTAGAAAAAGAATGTCTATATGGTGGGCTAGGTTAAGACAATCAATAGTAGATTAATATCTCTCTTAACAGAATAAACCACACACACCCATCCTCTAGACACTGCACACACCCTCATAAAACTGAAAAAAGAGAGTTTGCTATAATTTAATTATAACTTTTACAAGATAAGTGGTTTGGGATTTCTATTTGTTGTTATACAGAGCAACATTTTAACTTTAAGGTGATAAAGTAACCATCAAAGAAACTGATTTATAAACATATTAATGTTTTAATGCGACAGACTTATGAGTCAAGTTAACATCATCATCTTTCCGTTGGGTTCCTCATGGAACATAGGGCTTCAGTAAAAACACTCCACTTTCCACAGTCTCTTGCTAGTTTTTTAATGGTTTCCCAGCTCTTTCCTGTCCTCTCGACTTCATCTAGTAACACACAAAATATAGAATTTTTTTTTTTCACCAAATGTTAAAATTTTAATATGACAAGTCAAACTGTAATAGATCCCTGAGCACAAAGGCATTATGGGTAATGAAAAGTCTGATTGACACCAAGGAAAAGTCTATCAAAGGTGGGGTCATCCATGGAACAACTAGACAGACCAGTACACTATCTCTCTCTCTCAAGTCAATGTTAGCAAGCGATCACAAAGAGGAGAGGCTTAACCAACAGGCATCAGGAAGCACAGGCAAAGCCATGTACAAAGAAATGACCATGCCAAACAAAATGGATAGTATTAATTTCCTCCCCTGCTGAGAGTAATCTACAATTTTCCAATTACCTTTATGTTGATAGGGAGTGGTTAAAGTCAGATGTTTATCTTGGGTCCGTATGGTGTGGAATTAGAGGGACTTGCTGTAGTACTAAAAACATACTGCTTTGACAGATATCTACAAGAAGTTGTGGAAGTGTTTTCACTACTTATCAGATGAGATTATCAATGGCGATAGTTTTCCTTTCCCTTTCTCTGATCATGTATATAAGACTTTATAATGTAAATTCAAGAAGGCATGTAAAACTTAACTAAGAACTATTACTATGAACCTTTACTAGGCTCAGTAGGGACGCTGACTAGGATCACTGCAGATCGATAATGTACATATGATACTACTAAATAAACTCCTAAAAAACTCCAGCTATCCAGTAAAGAAGAACTTAAACTCAGTGACAGCAAAAACACCCGTCCTCTTCCAGAAAACAATTAACTCCAACCACTCTCATAATTTCTTGTCATTCCTCAAACTCATTCATTTAATATAACATGCATGGTATTCACATTCATACCTTGGGAATAATAGAAATAAAGGGAAATAACTATTTCATACTTAACAAAGAAATAATGCATTCAGTCTCACCATACATGCTACTAACATAAGTAACAGCTGATGGTGAAAGAGCTTCTTACTGGCTTAGTGATACAGTCACAGGAGGAATTTAAGGTATATAGTGACTTTGGATGCATGGTAATCATCTTAGCAAATAACCAGCTTTGTGTTCTTTATGTTGATTTTGTTGCTAGTTCAATAAGTTCAATAGTATATTATCTCTTATTTGGTGATAGTTTCAATCTTTGGTCTTAAGAATGTATAATTTCATGAGAAGTAACAGAGTGGGAGGACAACAATTTGTTTTAAGAGTAGTTTGTATTTTTTTTTTCAGCTCTTTGGTGACTGTTACCATTGACCAACAACAGCAACAGCAGCAGCAACATTTGTGGGTGCAACCTGACCAGAGCAGTTTTCTGCCATCAACTATCAACTTGGCATCTCAAGGACTCTCATTGCAAGGGGCCATTACTCTGCAGAGTCCAACTAGCTCCCAAGACAACTCAATTCAAGTTCAGGAACTGCAACACTCTCAAATTAATGGAAATCACTTTCAGGACCTGAGATCTCAGTTCCCTGGTAAACATATTACTAGCTTTAAACAACGTTTAGTTTCAAAATGAAAAAAATGTCGATCTAGTATACATACATATATTTTTTTTTTAAAACACTTCACCAATAATAGTAGAGAAGACAGTTACCAAATGTAAACTATTTAACAAATGGGCTAATAGATGAGAATGTAGGCCTAAAAAAATAATATCAGGAGCTTGGTTTATCTGTTAAAGGTAACAAAAATTGATAATATAAAATGTACAAAAAATAAATAGTTACATCACAATTTATGTATATTTATGCATGACTCCATATTAACTGAAAGGTGTTTAATTACTAAATGACTAAAGAAAAAAAAGTATTGTACACACACTAGTATTATTAAAAGGCAAATATTTGTGATATTTTGTAATTGAGCACTTTTATTTTGTAAAAACTATATATATACATAAAAACTTTTTTTTTATTGGAAGAGAGATTTGCATTTATAAGCAGTTCAGTTCTACTAAAAATAGAAGAGCAGAAAGTTTTCAAGAGTGTTACTTAAATTTATTTTCATGTACGACTTTGTTAGGTGTTTTTCAAGTATCTCAACAAGGGAACAGAAATGATACTTATCAGGGAGTTGCTCATTCCACATTTGGGCAGGCTATCAACTCTCAAGATTATCGCAATCTTGGTGAAGACAGCGAAGCCACACCATCGTACTCTGGATCACAACATCTCTCAAATGAGGTGACTGTGAATACAGCCAGCCAGCTTGTTAGTGCTCCTGTGGTGGACAGCAGTACTCTTCAGCAGGCTAGTTGTTTTTTTTTTTAAACATTCATCACCTGATTAAATAAATAGTCTGAAATCTTCAATGTTGCTAGTAAGACAGCAACTAATTTGGCAGCAAATATATCCCTTTGAACTTTGATTGAAAACAAGTATTCCATTATTGTATCACAAATTATAACACAGTCTCTTGTGTTGATGTTCCAGTGTTTGTAGCTACTCAACCTGACTAACGGATAAAAGCATTTTAATAACCAAGATATCACTTTCTTAACATTAATTTTCTTTTTCCTTTTGTAAGTCACTAATGAAATAAAGGGAAACAAAAACTTGTTCATCACCATAGAATTAAATGATTGAATAATACTAACCTTTCTTCACCCCATTTTAAAATGGTAGACTGTAATGTTCAAGTGAATGTACTTTCTATTTTATGTATTTCTATATATAATTTTTGTTTACTTGTGTGAAACACACAATTGTAAAGCGAAAAAATAAAATAGAAATAATAGTCATTCTTTGCCATGTTGGAGATAATTAACTATTACTATTGAATTACTAAACTACAGAAAACTCAACGGTCATGGATGAATAAAATAAAATTGTAATAATTAGAGATTTTGTAACTTAGATGACATGCACTTTATTTTAGGACCCATCTTAGAAGTGTTTATTGCAACAAAGTAGAAAGCAAAGTCGCAGTGCACTACAAGTATATGCTAGTAGTATGCTATTTACAAAAAGTCATTATTTCTAAACAAATATAAAATTACAAAATAATTAGTTTCAGCTATTTCCAAATTAAAATTTAAAAAAAATGTCCAACAGGGTTATCAGCTTGTGTTTGATGCAGAGAATCGAGTAATAACTGTGCAGAGAGTTATGTCCCCATCTGACTGTACTGTTAGCCAATCATCTCTAAGCTTTGAGAATTCAGAAGCCCAGGCTAGTATGTTACCAATAGTAAGAAAAGTTTTTCTTTATTTTTCAACACATGTTCACTATTAACCAAAACCTGCAAAACTGTTTGACTGTGTTTTAGGAGAGAATTTTGTTAAAATGTATATATTGAAAGAAACATTAATTTTATTTTTGTCAAGGGATCTCAATCAGGGCAGGCATTCACTATGGTCCATGTGAACTCAGTACAGAATCCCTTTGGGCCAGGAAGTAGTGCTAATGAAGTCAGTACAACCTCGATGGTCAGAAGTATACTAGGAACTCATGACCAAGGAAGTAACATGGCAGGCAGTTCCATAGATGATGGGATGGCCTCATCTTCCTACAGTCATAGCGAGATTGCTTTACCCAAGATTGAGGTGAGCAGCTAACCCAGGGGTTCTCAACCTCTGGGTAGCAACTCCTTTGGGGTTCAAATGACCATTTGCAGGGTTTCCTAAGACTTTGCTATTTTTCATATGAAGTTTTTTTTTGTTTTTTTGTTTTTGTTTTAAACCTATTTTAACAAGCATATTTATACCATGCTTGGTATGCTTTTACATTTGTAATTATAGAGGAATGGGACATGACTTATATTTAATTATTATGAAACAAGCATCAATAAAATAAACTAAAAAGTGGGGGTGACAAATGCATTATTTGTTCTTTCTGCCAAATGTATGAGGCCAAACAAATGTTCTAACTTTGCGGATAAAGGCATCCAGACTTCACCCAGGCAAGTACCATAATTAAATTATAGCAGCCCTTGCGCTTGAAGCTTTTTATTTGGTAGCTCTCAGAATTGCCAGATCTATGAAACCTCACACCATTACCAAGAGTTGCCTGTGGCCAGACATTCCTCGAGTTATGATTGGAGCCTAATTCTTTACTAAATTTCATTATCTAAAAATTGACATGTCTGCTGATGTATCAATCAGTTAATTCAGAAAATATGATATCCTCTCCACTTCCAATATTTAGCATTAAGCTTGATAAATCCACAGATGATGTATTTTGTTTGCAATTATTGGTTTACTTGAGATATGTAGTGATTGTAAAGATTTGTTTCTATTCAAACCTCATGTAATGACCTCTACAGCATGTGGTGTAATTGACAAGATTAGTTAAATTTTGGAAAAGTAAAAGACCTCTTGGAAAAATATTTGTGGTGTCTTCACAGATGCTGCTCTAAGTATGCTTGGATGTTGGTCTGGATTTCAGTGTTAGGTACAGAATGAGTCGCCATAAGAATTCATTGTAACTCACTGTATGAATTTATCAATATATATATATTAACAACAAAGATACCACCACAAGCATTATGTTAATAGAAATGCAGCTAAATATGATTTCTCTTCAATGTCAGATGTCCATAATGGTTCAAGATAACCGCATCCCTTTTATGAACCATGTGACCAGGGAAAGGATTTTATCCCGTGGCCAGGATGAGAAATCGGCTCTTCATCAACCCCCTCTGTCTGGAGTCCCCCAGCGACTAGATGATCATTTAATCACATCCGTCTGGATCCGCCTTGAGCCAACAACACAGGTTCCCCCGACCTGTGCGAGTTAATTTAGTGAAATAAAAACAAGTCAACCATAACTTTGGCATGTTTGAAAATACTGTCGCAACAATTTTGTAGTTTACATTTACTGTGTCAAAGACTGTACGTTTTCTATGCTTAGCAATACTTTTAAATTGTCATTGTCGGTTATGTATGCAACGTGAATATTTTAAACATGCAATAAAAAAGTAAATAAATGAAAGTAATAAAAGATTTAAGCATAAATTTATTTTACACTAAATAAAGTATTTGCTATGCTCAGTCTCTAACAATGGAATTAACATCATGGATATCAGTGATATAAATTTTGATAACAATTTCATAACATTAGCTAACTCACATTTACTTAGGCTTATGAACGAAAAATTTTTATAATTGAGAGTCACAGATTAAAAAAATTGTATTAGGGGGTCGTGGAGCTATAAAGATTGATAAACGCTGATCTAACATTATAATTCTTCCTCTTAGGTGCATTTAGCTTACTTGCTTATCTCTTGCCTATTTAAGTGGGAAAAATAGCTATGTGCCTCCTCCATATATACCTTTTCAAAGATCCCCCTTGCTCAGGGTTTACCTATGGCGTTTCATTCCTCTGCCGTGTATTTCACCTTATTCATGATGGTCTTGTCCTCTTGGGTTTTTCTGGGTACAATCTGTTTTGTTGTTATCTTCCAATTCTCCTATTATAAAGCTTTCATGGTTAAATACTAAGTTTTGTTTTTTATGACCAATATAAACTCAATGCAGATCTCACAATATGAAATGACTAAACAAAATAACTGCAGTACACATACACTCATCTGGCATTGACTTTATTAGAACGGTTATCTGATCAGAATTCACAATCCTTTATCATGTTGGAATAAATGTTCTAGCTTTGATAGTCCTTAAGATGAATACAAATAGATAAATAAATGTGTCTCATATCAACTATCTTTTGTTCTTTTTATTTATTTCTAGAGTTTTTTTTTTGTCAAAACTTCAGACTTGATAGATTCTGTTAATAATATAATTTATTGGCATTGTATTTAATCAGATCAAATCAGACTTTGAAGAGGCAACAGAATGTGATACCACACAAGAAGATGACTACCAGCACACCAGTGAGTTTAATGTCATTGTTTTAGTACAGTTCATTTTCAAACATGTTCTGAATATTTATCATTCAAGATTTAAATATTGCAGCAAGTAATTTAGTTATTAAAAAGTAAAAATATCTTCTTGCACTTCCTTACCGCCAATTCATGCAGAGCACATTATCTTTCCCATCCTACTCATTATAGATGCGGCCACCACCAATTCAAATCACAACTTTACTATTTCTAGCGTTTTTGTTATCCTCATGTATAGTTTGAATCACACTAGTTGTGCTTGGCTTTTTATTGAGCTTTGACAATATAACATTAAAGGACACATTTAGAAAATTAATTTTTAATTTGTGTTTCAACTTTTGTGTCTTCAGTCAATTTAAAAAAAAATAATTTTCTATTAATAATAATACTACGATATTTTTAGCCTCCTTTTTAGATTCTGTCTTTCTTTGGTTGCCCCAAAAGTCTTTGTTTGCTTATCATTACTCTCTTTATGTTAAAGTATGTGGCTTATCCATCAAGATTTATCTCGACTATGTTTTCACATATTAAAATAAACTTGCATTTTTTTAATTTTATTTTTTTAACCTAGGAAGTCCAAACTACATGGACACATCATCCAACAACATTGATGAGGAGCAGTCTTTGGACTCGACCACTTTACACTCCACAATGCAAGCAGCTGCCAGCTCTGAAGAGGTGATGGGCCATGCACTGAATAGCAGTGATCTTGACTCTATGCAGCCTGTGGCTATGTCCCAAGACTCTGGCCAAGGTAAAAATGTACAAATCTGTGTAATGAATTTTTGATGTACATTAACTCTTTCTCTCCTAATTGACGATACAATCGTTGATTTGATGTCATTAAATTAAATGAATGTTTAATTTTATAAACTTTGTGTTAAATAAAAAGAGCATTCATTTCCCTTTTATTCTATACCTAATAAAACATTTTCTGATAACAAATAAGGAATCTATTGAAGCTTAATCTGCCTTTTTATTTCATTTATTGATTAAAAAAAAAAGTTTTTACATTTTTTAGTCTTGTATATTATCAACGTTATTTAGGTAGTTGAAAAAAAGTAATGCTATGCTTTGTATACTGAATATCCTTCACTTTATCGGCTTGATTAAAACATGTTAAGTTTTGTTTATCATTTACCCCAGAATTAATGCCTGGGCCAAGTGGTTTGCAACAATTTGTTAGCAGTGAGACACCCAAAGTGGACTCGGTGAGACAGTCAGCCAGGGTTGTTGGGGTGAGTAGCTTAGGAAATTAATTGATACTTTGAATAGGATTGTATATTTGTGTTTGCTTGTTTGTCTCTGACTTGCAGTTTTGGAGAGCTGACTAAATTTGTTGTATTACATTAAAAAAAAGCCTGATCCACCTGCTGGGCTGTAAAACAATGTCAAAATTTCTTGTAGACAGACTTTTTCCTCACACCTCCTTGATATTTTAATTTAGTTTTTTTATATTTATAACATTTTCTATCAACTGTCAGTCCACAAGTCATTTATTTAGCAGTTACTTACAGATTAATCTTTTAAAAACTAAAACTTGTATTAATCAAAAATGTTTTCATGTTCTGTAGTGTTTGCGTAAAAGTAAAAGACTTGAAAAAGTGAAACTTGAGCCTAAAGCAAGCCAGAGAAAAAAAGATTACAAGTCTCAGCCTTACTCTGTGCAATGTCTATGTAAGTATTGTACATTTTTACATTTCATAGAAGGACAGGAACATTTTTGTGAAAACATTTATTTAGAGTTATCTAATTACATTCTTTTCTATGGTACAGTGGTTTATAAAAATCCCTTAAATTCAAAATTCCAGTCTTCACTGAGATTCTAACAAGAGACCCCTTGGTTTGGAAGCCAAGCACTTTACCACTCAGCAACCTTGTCCTTAAAATAATAAATAATTTGATCTATTATTTTCCTTCTCTTTGATAACATCAATGTTGTAACAAATTTTATTTAAACAAAACTCAGGGTGTGAAGATTGCATGCAGATTTATGAGAATGGATGTCCTACTCACAAAGTTGCTATCATACAAGATAGAGTGGTGTTGACCAGGGCATATGCCAGTTTGCCTAACCAGTTACAGATAATTAAAATAAACGATTCTCAGCCAGGCGATACAGAACCAGGTTTTATTTTTTTACCTACTATTTTAAACAAATCATTTTATTCTAAGTTCTGATCACACATGCAATATTAACAATATAATATAACAAAAAAAATCATTGCAAAAAAAATAATTCAAGAAAACGTAAGGTAATTATTAACTATCTTAATTCATTTTACATTTATAAAGAAAAATAATTGTATTTAACAAATTATGCCCTTATTAAAATATATTTTTTTTTATTTCTGCTGACTGCTTCACAGCAGATCATGGTGTTCAAGCCAAGCGACAGATTGCCAAATACACACAGTTTGGGCCTTTAGTGGCAGATCTTGTTGACTCCATTGACCAAGTTACCAGAAAGTCATTTCCCCTAAAGGTAATAGTTTTATAGACCTGAATTTTTTCAACTTTTTATTTACAATCAGTTTGAATTTTAGACTGCAGACCACCCATACAAAATAAAAAATAATATTACAGTTAAATATTGATGGTCTGACACTTATGGGAGTGAAAAGGGGGAGGGGAGTCAGAGTCTGAAAACATTGGATTAACCAAATGTTAGCTGTACTTCAATTTAACTGTATACGTCAAGAAAATTGTATTTATGACGTAATAAGATATTCTCATTTTAAACACAATTGAACAATACCAGATTTAGATTAACCCTACCAGATTTAGATTAACCTGGTAGCTCCTACAGCAGTTCAGAACAATTTTTACATTATATTCCTAAAACGGTCTGGAATTTTGTGACACAATTATTATTTTCTAAACTTTCCTATAAAAAGAGCTCAGCATGTCTCATTTAGAGAAAGAATGAGAGCATGCTGACTATTTTTTTTTAGTGAAAAGCAGATTTGTGTCACATTTTTTTTTTAAAGAATTTTTAGAACTAACATGCCCGTAGACCCAGTGTATAAGCCCCTACCCAATTAAATGAGTATTTTAATTTTTTTTTTTAATTCCAAAGTTATTAAAAGTACATTTTTTAAAAAACTAGACACAGCAATCTATCTTTTAATGTTGTTTATATATTTAATAGTTGAAATTCTTAATTTATTTTATATATTTAAAAAAAAAAAAATTAAGATTTTTTTTTCAGAGCTACCCCTCTTTGCTTAGGTCTTAAAAAGAGGATTTTTCAGACCCGAAATAGGAGCTATTGGGTTAAAGTGGTTATCACAAAAAAAAAGTCACACTGTAGTAGCTTTCACAAACACTGCCTTCAATAGGGATAAAACAAAAATAACATACAATATTTCTGAACAGTTCTGAAAAATTATCAAAATATGTTGTTGTTTTTTATTTAATGTGTTATTTTATAAACAAAAACAAATTGATTTTTTTCCCCTTTAAATCTAATGTTCGCAATTTTAGAATCCTGGATCCAAGTTTTTGTAGAATATCTTAACATTACCCATTTGTCATTTGATATTCTTCATAAATGAGACCATTACAATCTCTCATTGAATATTTCTTTGTTCAAGTCTTTTAAAGCAATCTCAACATTTTGAACTTCTAAAATTAGGAGTGGCTAGTAAGAATGGTCCACAATCTTTGATTTCTTTGTATGATTATTTTGTAACTGGAAATAATTTTCTTTAATCAACCAGCTAGAGTTGCCTGATGGAAGTTTCAAATATTTAGATTGTGTTGATGAAGACAAGTGCAACTGGATGATGTTTGTAAGACCAGCCAAGACATTTGCTGAACAAAACTTGGTGGCCTATCAGTATAAAGATGGTATCTACTTCTCTGTCACAAAACAAATTGAGAGCAAGCAAGAGCTGAAGGTAAGAAAACAAACATTTAAACAAGTCATTTGATAAGTTCAAAAAAAAAAAAAGTCCTACTTTATGAAGCTGATGAAGGTCTTTGATTTCTCGTTCTATTCATTTCTTGTCATGAATCATGATGGCTACGAGTCTTTCCTGTGAGCTTCACATTATCATTAATCTAGTCTAGTATTTGACATTTGTATATTTCAAAACATTCTTGAAGATTAACTGACATAAGATGGTGCGCAAAGTGTTTATGGAGAGCTATTTATTTTATTCAATACCTTATTGAATACAAAGAAACATTTGAGTGGAGTGTAATAATTCCATCTCAAGCTGTGTGATGTAATGTGTCAAAATAACCTTTTCATTGATAAAAAGAAAATTTTAAGATCATTAAATATTTCTGTAAAATTATAACTGTCAAACTAGAGTTTTCACTGTGGCACATTAGCATTTGCAAAGTTTTTTTTTCTATCACTGGTTTCAGATCCAAAAAAAACAACTTTTCACAAACAAATATTAAAAGAAATGCTAATTCATTATTACATTTTAAAACATATTACTTACACAAAAGCTATCAAAATTTTAATTAATGTTCTTCATGGGTAAGTTAAATCAAAAACTACTATTTATTGCAGGTGTGGTATGCTGCCCACTATGCTGGTCATTTGGGAGTAAAAACTCTGGAACTTACTGAGGAGGATATGAGAGGTACTTAACAAACAGCCAAGAATTAGCTTAATATTTATTGTTTTTAAACTCAATAGTTTAATAAGACAACAAGGAAGCAAAGGCAATCAGTCTTAACAAACTATATTTATCAGTTGGCTGGTCATACCCTTTACACCCTTCCTAGTGGAGCACATAAGTGTTTGGCCTCTTTCTCAAATTATGCAAATTTGAAAAAATTAAAATGGATAGCAAAATTTGTCTAACATCTGTTTTACTACAGCTCTAGATGAAGCAGATGCCAAGTTTGGCTGCTTTGAGTGCAGTCGCAAGTTCATGTCTTCTGCTGCCCTGCAGCAACATCTCAGCACTCATGATGCAGAAGACATGAGGGATCTAGATGAAGATGGTGATCACGATGGGGATTTTTTTACTGGATCTGAGGATGGTGTCAAAGGAAGGTTGAAAACAAAACGTGCAGGGCGCAGAGCCATCAGAAATAAGCGTGTAAATATATTTACATTTCTATTTATGATTTCCCTTAGTTTTATTTTCTTTGTATATTAAATTCGTAGTTATGCACTATTAATACAGTACATCTCACTTTTTTGTTTTCTTTGTATATTAAATTCGTAGTTATGCACTATTAATACAGTACATCTCCCTTTTTTTGTTTTCTTTGTAAATTGGCTCTGGATTCTAAGATACAAATTTGAAAACAAACTGTCAAGTTGTTAACAATTCCATGCACAAATCTAGCAACCAAAGTAACTGACCTGCAATATGGAACGACTACTGTCTTTATTCTAATATGTACTTAACCAGATTTACTTTATTATTTCTTGTAGACAAACTCATATCACAATTGAGACTTATTTCACAAATAAAAAAAAAAACACAAAAAAAAAAATAATATTTTTTTTTATCACCACAAAGTTTATTATTTGCAAGTAGATTCTAATGGCATCATTCCAGAGGCAAAGAGGATAAAATTCTCTTATTACTAAACTTAATGCTCTATAACTCTGTACTATGACTGCCCTTTGTGTAATGAGGACTTTGATATGGTGTCCATGGGCACTATCCTTGCAAGTCTTGTCCAAGAGTCTTTGTTGATTTCACTGTGCTGAAGAAGCATACCAAGTATAAAAACATTTTGTAGTTGACATCAAGATATTTAATTAGATTTAAACAAATAAATAATGAAATGTGCATTAACATATTGAATGTAAACCTCACTCGGTCAGACTCTATCACCGCCACTCATTGATCAGGGAACATGAAATGCACCAAGATACCTGTGTGTAGTCACTGAATGAACTCTTTATGTTGTCTGTTGTATTTATGTGTATTTATGTGTCTTAGTCTTAGTATCACTGTAAAATTTATACTAAAAATATAAAGGCTAGACACTTAAAAACAACAACTTTATTTGCTATTTTCCTCTAGTTGGGAGACAGCTATCAGTGGAAGAAAAAGAAATCAACCACAATTTATCTGAGGTAATTTTCATTTTAAAAAATATAATAAATAACAAAAGATATTGATTTAAGTGCAGTTTAGATTTAGACTTACACTTAGTAGGGTCACCTCTTGTTGATCATGAAATGAAAAATAGTTTGAAAAGTGTTTCACTGCTAACCTTCTGAGCCATTATATCTAGTTTATGCCAATCAATGTCATCTAGAAAAATCTGCATAATTTTCCCCTTAGCACTCAGTGTGTCCTAATAATACTAATTGTTGAAGTACCACAGATCAGCTGTGTTTGCGTCACGCTATACACAAGTGTACGACAATATCATCACTTAATGAATTTAAAAACATTTATAATATATTCTTTTTGCAGTAAGACCTTGAAACGATACAAAAGAAGACAATGTTCTGAGAAGACTCTTCTGACTGTGAAAGGCATGTACAAGCATCAAGGCAAAGTGTCTGGAGGTAGTGAGTGGATGTGTACTCACTGTGACCTGACCTTTGATAACTCCTCTCTCCTCAACTTGCACACTCTGACGCATGCAGCAGAAGACCTGGGGATGGAGGAGTTTAAGAAACTGGCAGCAGAACAAGGAACGGAGGTAGTAGACTTGTAGGAGGACATAATGTCAACACTTAAGTCTTGGCACTGAGAGATAAGACATTAGTGATAATGTAGTAAAGATTAAAGATCATCACAGTTGCCTTTTTTTTTTCAAACTCCTTTTAAATGACCTATAATGGGATAGCTACTAAAGAGCCTCTTCACCTCACCCCACCCCACCCCCCTCATGTAACCTCTTAGCCAATATAGCTTAAATGAGTCTGACTTATTGTTAGTGATGATATCCCAAACAGCCTTTAACTAGATGTAGGTTTTAAGATTAGTGATTTAAGATGACTGGCAATTTTGTGTAGTGGTATGCTGGTCTCTACTACTGATTATAGGCTCTAGGTGTATAATTGTACTAATGCATGCTAGTAGATTTAACCAAGTACACAAGGTACACAGGTTCCTTTTACCTCCCAGGCGCTTACTACGAACTGTACTTGATATATTTGCAACCTGATGGCCGCTCTTCATGAAAAACTACAAGATTTCTATTTAAACTTAGTATTTTATTTTCCGTATTTAAAAAAAAAGTCTATGAAAGGGTAGGTATGAAAAGAATAGGATTTCAATACAAAAAATTTTAAGAACAGAAATATATGACATTGTCTTAATTTGAAGAAAAAAAACATGCTTTTTGCTAAGGTGTCCTGCTATCTTATTGCCATAATGGTCATTCAATGTAATATTTATACATTTTTTACAGACTGGTGTCAATGTATCTGATGGAACTGGTGATCAGGATAATGCTTCAGGGCTGGCCAATATCATGGCATTAAATGGGATTTTGCTGGCATGTCCAGAGTGCAATAAAGTGTTTGATGACCATAAAAGTCTGATGAACCATGTAGCTATGCATGCTCAGGTAAAATTGACCTTTAGATAAGAGTTTCTATATAAAAGTTACACATTACATTTTTAGATTAAAAGATTAATGGTAGTGGTGCACTGTACAGTGGCATGATATTGACATTATTCCATTAGAGAAATGCTTGGTGTTTAATGGTTACAAAATTATGCTAAGTATATACATTTTATGAAGTGAAAAAATAAAGTCATTCTTAAGATGAGTTCCATTAAACAGAAAGACTTGTTGAATAAGAACATATAGGAAAACTGTTTATGATTGCAGTGTTACATTTTGAACTGGTTGACCACTACTTTCTTTCTTTTTTTTCTTTCATAAGCGTAACAGTGAATTCTTGCTTCTATAACATTTGTAAATGCAAATGTTTAAATGATAAACAATTTATTCTTACTATGTTTTGTTAGATCAAATTAATTTATGTCAACAGCTTACATACACATTTAACTATTATATTTGTTAGTTCCTTAATTTTCAAACATCATCTGTGACATTTCCACCATGATTTATATTTAAGTGATTAGAAATAAAGTTTTTTTCTCTAAGGTCCATCACTATCCTTAGGGCTGCTTTTTATTATTTTGTTCACCAGCCTACAAAAAACAGCAGGCCTTTTAACTGCACCAAATGTTCCAAACGTTTTTCAACTCAAGAGAAACTCATCAAACACCAGATGGTTCATGGAGATGAGTCAGAAAAACCCTTGCAGGTAAATCATTTTTTATTTCTGTTACACTTGGCAATGGAAAAATAATTTCCCATGTGGAAAAATTTTGTGCATTTTTTGTTGTTAAACATTTAATCATAATGTAATTTTTTTTTATCACATCGTTACATACGTGTTCTCAGTGAAACTATCTGTTTCTGTTTTTCTCCTTTTATGTTTTTATAATCAAAACAAATCAGTGTGAAAATCCTTCTTAAAACGTTGTCTTCTTTTGTATCGTTTTAAGGTCTTAATTGAAATGTCTGTATTGTTTTACATTTTTCAGATGTTTTTTTAAATTGAAATGTCTATCGTTTTAAATTTTTTTAGATGTTTTTTTCAGAATTCAATATTATTATAACCTTAGTATTCTAATGATTGCCCATATTTACAACATATTGCTTGTAAAAATATACATTAAACGCTATATATTTATTTTTTTCATTTGTCAGTGTACTGTCTGTTTAAAACGTGTGATGAACAACTCTGCCATGGCCTGCCACATGAAGATCCACAGTGAGAAAAAGTATTATGATTGCCCCTTGTGTAATGAGGACTTTGATATGGTGTCCAGCCTTAGGGACCATGCTCTGAAACACATGGATGAGCAGGGGCACTACCCTTGCAAGTCTTGTCCAAAAGTCTTTGATGATTTCACTGTCCTGAAGAAGCATACCAAGGGGTTTCACTCTGACAAAATGCTAGAATGTCCAGAATGCTCTAAGGTGGGTTTGAGAAAAATAATTGCTTTGTAAGAAATGATTGGTACGATGAAAATTTTGGCTGTTTTATTTTTTAATGCATTAGAAGCAAATATGGGCAGCATGATAAAAACAAAAGTGTTTTTACAGTTGTAATCACAAACTACTGACCACTTGATGTTGTGATATTGTGCTCACAATCTATTGACCGTAGGACCTGGTGACTTTGAATTCACATGGCTTATGGTATATTCAGTTTATATCAAATCAAGATATAACACACTGGTGAAAGTGGTTTCATGGACTAGAGTACAAGATATGGTGCAAGCTCTCACTGAACAATAGATGGTCTGGATTTAAAATCTGTTGTTGATCTTTTACTTTCCAAGTGCTAATTTGAAACTGATTTTCCAAAGTACTAGCGATTTCATTGCAATTGTAGCATATATTTTTTTTAGATGTGGTCAAGATGTAAAATTTTTATTCTGCTCATGGAGACTTAAAAAAAACAACAACAGTCAACCCTTGTGTTGTTTCAGTAGCCTAATACATTATTTGGTATTTCAGCCATTTCCTAGACTAGACAAACTGCGACTCCACATGCTCAGGCACACAAGCCACAGAGAGTTCATGTGTGAAACATGTGGACGTCAATTTAAGCGTAAAGACAAGCTGAAGGAACACACCAGGAGGATGCATTCAAAGGAAAGGGTGGAACAGCAGCTGTTTGCCAGGCAACACAACATGAAACACAGTACCAAGTTTACACCTAAGGTATGAAACTTTACAACTCAGAAGCTATTAGAGACAGTTAACCCATGAATAAATGCAGTAAAAAAAATGTTTTGCGCATTACTGCTACAATGTTTTCGCTTTAACAAATTGATACTGAATTTTCATCTTTAGAAAAATTGTACTATGGCTATACATTACGATACAAGAATCAAGGTTTCTATTCTATTGGGAAAAAAAAAATGGTACAGACTTCTGTTCTGATTCTGCAACTTTTGGTTATTAAGTCTTCTAATTTTGATTTTTTTAAACTGCTAATGAAACAAAAAAGGAAAATAATTTGTATATTTTTATTGTTGGCAAGAAATTCTAGACTTTATTAGGATTGTTGAAATGGTTGCAAAATTTGATGCTCCAAAATCAGTTGTTTAGTCACAGCAGATTCTGCCCTGATTATAGGAAAAGAAACCAAAACCAGTGATTCATTTGGGCATATCCATGTTTTTCAATACAAAAGAAATGCAGTCTTTTACTAGTAGAATAAAGTTAAAGAAATGGAGTCTTTTACTAGTAGAATAAAGTTAAAGAAATGGAGTCTTTTACTAGTAGAATAAAGTTAAAGAAAAGGAGTCTTTTACTAGTAGAATAAAGTTAAAGAAAAGGAGTCTTTTACTAGTAGAATAAAGTTAAAGAAATGGAGTCTTTTACTAGTAGAATAAAGTTAAAGAAAAGAAGTCTTTTACTAGTAGATTAAAGTTAAAGAAATGGAGTCTTTTACTAGTAGAATAAAGTTAAAGAAAAGGAGTCTTTTACTAGTAGAATAAAGTTAAAGAAAAGGAGTCTTTTACTAGTAGAATAAAGTTAAAGAAATGGAGTCTTTTACTAGTAGAATAAAGTTAAAGAAAAGAAGTCTTTTACTAGTAGATTAAAGTTAAAGAAAAGGAGTCTTTTACTAGTAGAATAAAGTTAAAGAAAAGGAGTCTTTTACTAGTAGAATAAAGTTAAAGAAAAGGAGTCTTTTACTAGTAGAATAAAGTTAAAGAAAAGGAGTCTTTTACTAGTAGAATAAAGTTAATCTTTTTTTTCTACCTCTGTCCCATCAATGATTATTTAGTGAACTCTTATTGAATTAATTGATTTTAATTAGACTATTTAGTTTATTTATTAGTTAATTTCTTTAATTAGTCTTTGTTAAAATTACTTTTTAGGTGCTTCCTTCAGAATGGCACCGGTTCATTTATAAGTGTCACAGCTGCCTGTTGGGCTTCAAACGAAGAGGCATGCTTGTTAACCACTTAGCCAAGAGGCACCCAGAAATTAAGCCAGAAAATGTTCCAGAGTTGAACCTGCCCATCCTTAAAACCCAGAAAGATTTTTATTGTCAGTATTGTGATAAGGTAAGTGAGACCATCTGAAATAATTGAGCATCCTTTATTTCAAATATGACATTTTAGAGCATCTTTAAATTCAAGTTTGAATATGATAGCTTATATCTTTAAGATAGCTTGTATCTTATTAATAAATTATAAACATGAAACATTTAGTTCTGAGGGTCACTTGTATAATTATTTTTAATAATAAGCCCAACCTTGTTCAAATTACCATTTTTTACTTGTACTGTACCATATTAAATGTGTTTCAGACAAAAAATGATACTCATTTACATTTTTTCTCACAATTTTTATTTGAATAAACATGACTTGGCTTTTTCTTAGATTTACAAGTCATCCTCCAAACGTAAAACACACATCCAAAAGAATCACCCAGGGTTACCAATACCCCCCTCAGCCAGGAAAAAGCTGGAGACAGCCACCCCCACCTTCTCCCACACTGTGAGCAGTGTAACCACAATGCCCCATGGTTGTAAGTTCTGTCATAAACAATATGCCAGCAAAGCTAAACTTTTGCAGGTAAGACATTGATAGATAATTGTTATAGACATTAGCTAGAGGAGTTTTGAAATGTATTAAGGCATTCCCCATGCTGGCCTACCATTTATACAGCACAATACAAATTGATTAGATTTTCGTATACCCACTTAATAAAGTTGGGACTGGTTTTTATACAGTTCTGTGTTTGTCTTGCATTCTAATGACTTCTTTCAACAAAAAAATATCATTCATTAACTTGTGGCTGAGTGGCATATCTACTTAAGTGAAGGGGCTTAAGTTTGAATCCCAATATAGAAAAGGATTTTTTTTAGAATTGACTTTAGCCGACCCTGTTTTTTGCTGAAAGTCTAAAGGTAGCACAGAAAATTTTCTCCCAGGTACCCTTCTTGCCCCCTCCCCCAAAGCTATCCAGAAATGAGATTGGACCAGAGATCACCAAACATGGGAGCTTTTAATTAACAGAATATTTTTTTGTATTTGAAATATATTTATTTAAGTTCTGCCCAGCATTAAGTGCATTAAGTTTGGTAGTGTCAGTTATAATGGAATGATTCATTTACAACAGAGCAAAGAAAAATGTGACTTCAGTTCTATCCAAACATTTTTTTTGCAAGGAGTTTTAAAAAGATGGATGTCACATTTGTAAATTAAGGTTAATTGGGACAGAATGAGTTCGTAGGGTAAGGAATAGCATGCTGAAATTGTGACTCCATCTCTCATTTGGATGACAGTTGATGATTTTGTCAGTTACAATTTTATCACTATTGATGGTACATTCACATATTTAAAAGTTCTTACAGCATTTTGTTTATTTAGTTAAGGTAATTCCTTGCTTTTAGAACAAGTTGGTTCTTTGAATGTAGAGTGCAAAGTGAATAACAAAAAATATATGTTTCTGTTTTATTGAACTTTTTGTGCCATATTGATGGGTATGTTTTCCTAGGTTCCAATCTTGGTGAAGACAGGGATTTTGAATTTCAGGATTTTTAGGTGTCTAATGGGTACCTGATTTTAGTTGGGGAAAGTAAAGGTAGTTAGTCATTGTGCTGGCCACGTGACACCCTGCTTGTTGGCCCAAGAAACAGATGACCTTAACATCATCTGCCCTATAGATCTGAAAGGGGGAACTTTACTTGCATGTTTGATGCATTGTAACCAATTAAAGTGCTGGAAAATTATTTGTCTTGTTTCTATATTCAGTGATTTTACTAATGGCATTACTCCTATAACATATTTTGTTTTATTACAGCACCAACGTAAATTACATCCAGATTTTGTTGAACCTGTGCATGAAAGAAAGAAAATTAAAAAATCTCATCCTGATTTTCTTATCACAGTTGCAGGTATATTTGATTATTTGTTTTCTTAATAATGCCTGACAAAGCAGTCACTTGGTAATAAATGTCAAAATGATAGAAGACAACAATGACACTATCAGCGCCCAGTCCCTGAGCAGCAATGCCTAAATGATGCTAGCAGTGTAAACTTTCCCGTTTACTCCTTTTTCTTTTCTAATCCACGTTTTTAATCACTTAAATGGTTTATGGGAACATGATAACGTCCATTTTAATGTTTTTTTGTTCTGAAACATTGTGGCTCTAAGCTGCTTTTATTATTGTAAATAATTTTTAGCACAAGTTTGCATCATGGCTGACAATACTTCTAGTTCTTCATGTGGCTCTAGGCTTCCTTGCCGTTTTACTGCTGATCAGGCTCTAAATATCTTTTTAGATATGAATAATAGTGACATGAGTGACTTAGAAAGTTGTCCTGGAAGCTTTGAAAGCGATTTTCAGCCTTCAGATTTATGCAAGTCTGATAGTGAAATAGATCTACTTTTTGAAACCTCTAGATCTAGTAAACAAAAAAGGGTCAGTAAACAAAAGGGGGCATCACCCCAGCCAGACCCTAGTAAAAAGCCTGAAAGAAATCACTACATGTCTAAATATTGATCAAGCTTTGACAGTGATATGTTTTTCTGTAGATACTTGGATATAGGCTAATTTTTTTTACAATAATAATGAATAAGGACTTTTGGGATATTCTTTTTGGGTAAGTCAAGTTTTAAAAGAAATCCAATATATTATTGTTTTCATCTCTGATATTATCTGACTTTTTTTCCAGTGACTATTCATAACACTGAAGTTTAAATTATCTTTCCAACAAAATTTATATAACAAGTCTATGTTTTAACAAACAGAAAAAAACAGTATGTCATTTATAAATAGGCATATCTTATAACAATTGTGTGAAAAATCAATAATTCTGGAAGAATGGGAAAAAAAAATGTTTTCAAGAGTTAAATTTTAACTAAATGGAAAGATACTTGACAGTTTGAGAACTTTTTGTGGGTACTGAGTTCATCAAAATTTTTTTTTATTTCATCTGGGATTAAGTTTTCTCACAGCACTATTCCACAATATAGTTACTTTTTTCCCCAACATTCTATAAAAAAAAAAAAAGATTAATGACTGATGTTACTAATCTCTTTACAATGAACAGATCCTAATCAAGGCATGGAGAGATATGAAGGTGTTCCTATTACAGTAGTCTCCCAGGGAGACTCTGTGAATGGAGCTGACCTCCTGACCCAAGCCATGAGTGAACTACAGAGCTACACTACAGACTTTATCAATAGTTCTAGACTAACAACAGGCTGCACACCAACAATGGTCAGTACTAGTGTGCTGCTTTTAAACAACATGGAACAATATTCATCCAACAATATAGCTTTATTACATTATTTCTTTTCAACCAGAATTTTTGTTTAAGATTTGAAAGTTTTGAACTTTTTGTATGAAGTTATTGTTCAAATCAAATTTTAGCTTTAAAGGAATAAATAAATAAGTCTCCTAGGATTTAAGAAACAAATAAATTATCACTTGTAAACTAGTGGCTTAACCTGTTGGCTAATGATCTTTGTTGATAGTAATTGGTTTTAAAAATGGGGTTAGTGTAATGAAAAAAAAAAATTTGTTTATATCTCAAGTGAAAATTAAACTTTTCAGCCACAGAGAATTCTTTAGTCCTAAAGAATGTCTGTTGGCTTAGACCCTCAACATTTTTCTTTTTTTTTAGAATTTAATGATCTTAATGAATTTTCAATAAAATCATGTCATCATTATTAAACTTTTTTCTCTTAATTTAGTTTTTCTTTTATCTGATTCATTATTTTTTTGTTCATTCTTTTTCAACTGTAGACATTGTATATTTTAGGTTCATATACAGTCCAATGGACAGCTACAGCCAACCACTATTGATATCAACCAACTTAACCTACAACTGCACTCACTCACCTCACAGAATGGAGGGGTGGCTACTGTTCTGACACAACCCACTCAACCAACCAGCCCCACACAGCTGGTGACAGTGGTGGCACCCAATGGCTCGCAGACATTGAACTTGAGCAATGCCCAGTTTATAACAAAAGCTTGGACTAGTGGGTTTCCGTCCACTTTTCGCTGATCTCTTGTCTCTCTAGTCTGATATTGAACATAGGTACTTCAGTGTTTCAAACTTTTGCTATAATTTATAGTATACTTTGAGTTTCAAGATGAAGGAATGACTAATAGGACATGAAAAAAAAAAAAACAGTATTAACTTAAATGATGCTAGCCTCTGAGTTGCTAAGATACTCAACAATTGCGGCACATTTTAAGTATTTCATATGACCTTCACAAAGATGTAAATATGAGATGTCATGAGATTGTCAAGCTATTATCACTAGCCTTACCAGACTACTCATAGGGTTACAAGTCTTGCATAAATAATTGTACTATGCAACCAAATGGTCATGAACTAAAAACTGTTAGACTTCAGGGTAAACTAGTGGAGGAAAAGAAACTCAAAAGTCAAGATCTACTGAACAGAACTCATGTCTGGTTTATATTAGTCTTGATGAGTTTTAGTGATGCTTCTAGGATGGACTTTTCCTAATTTGATGAGGTTTCAAAGATGCACTCAGCATTTCAACTACACAATCAGACTTTGTGTTTACATACCATTTATAATGTACTAAAGAACTGAATGAGTGAACTCTTTCTAATCCAAGTTTCCTGAACAAAGTGTTGTAGACTAGTTTTTATCCACTTGTGCTGTGATATGCATTGTTTGTTCACCTATAGCTTCCATATGAATAAAAGAGCAGGAAAAGCTTTAAACATATCTTGCATGTGCCCT
This sequence comes from Biomphalaria glabrata, assembly GCF_947242115.1. Classification (NCBI taxonomy): domain Eukaryota; kingdom Metazoa; phylum Mollusca; class Gastropoda; family Planorbidae; genus Biomphalaria; species Biomphalaria glabrata. The sequence goes on along the minus strand of NC_074724.1, from coordinate 24,470,800 downwards.
GCAGCTTCAATGCGATACTCATTAATATTGTGATAGGGACATTTTTATGAATATACATTTCAGCTAGTCACAAAAACTTACTTTTTTTTCTTCATAATATACTCTTAGTGGAAATGACATGCAGTTACCTACTATTGTTTCAGTTACATCCCCTGTGATTGTGAACTAATGAAATTTTTCTTTAAGTGCCTTTTGTATGAAATCAAAACACTGCCATTTTGTATATAATATATATATTTGTATTAGAGTAGCTTTGTTTTATTGTCATGTTTTTTTTTTGTTTGCTTGTTCTTTACTAATGTATTGAAGTGTTATAAACATCAAATCCACAAGATTGTGCAATATACTTTTATTTTATTTAACTTATATTTCATTATGATCACCAGATGCTCTGTTTGATGTATGCTTCCTTCCTCATACAATGCAGCAGGTTTGAAGAGAATACATAAAATCAATGATATTATTGATTCAGAGTTATGTTAAGACTTTTTTTTGTGTTATGATTTTGTCATGCAAGTCCAGTGGTTGTCATGGCTGACGTCTCATTTTTTGGGTTACTATTGAATTATCGATATTTGGATGGTCTTGCATTTGAATTAACTTGGTAAGTTCTACAGCTAATCCTAAGAAGATTTTGGCTTGTTACTTGTTCTCCAAGTTGTACTCTTGAAAAATTCATCTAACCCTTATTTTAAACTTTTAAAAAGTAGGGAAAGTGCATTATTATGTCTATGTTAGACCTTTACCTCATTGAAGACATGATCATTCAAAATTTGTTACTTTCTCTAAATAACCAAATCAGTCCTATGTATAAATTTTGATGTTTAAATTTTGGATTATTCTTTGTAAACTTAATAAGCGATATGTACATAAACATCTTGTACATTAAAATTGTGTTGTAATTCAGTTCAGCTTATGTTTTATATAAGCTATTTTAGTGGTCTTGTTTGTTACATATGGTGCATCTAATGTGGCACAGAACAAAGTCAATAAATATTTATAGTGCTTTGTCAGTTTATGTAACCATACAAATAGATGGAAAAAAATAACTCTAGTCGAATTCAAAGCATTGTTGGACTTGAATAAAAAATCATAGGTTTTACTTTTTGTCAGTGAATTTATTGTATTATTCTAATGATTTATAATAATATATTATTCAATATGTGTTGGGCTAAATGAAACTAAAATGTGAAAACTAGATATATAGACAACAAAGAAATATATAAATTACAAACATAATAAATTTACACAAATTTATTAGACATATATAAAATAAATGCTGATTAATGGCTAAAAAATTTCATAGATCACCATTTTTTTTATATTATAAAATATATAAAAATAGTGAACAATTATAATTGACTTTTTAAAATTGTTTCTTTAAGGCACATTAAACAAAAAAATAATGTTTCAAGATAAAACAGCCTGATTTTAAATCTAAGGAATATGGAAATAGTAAACAAGTATAACTCTGGCATATTCAGCTAAGTATAGGTAAAGCTGTGCTATAGATCTAGTAATTTAAAATAATAATTGGTCACAGACATTTTTGTTATACTCAACAGCCCTTGTATCATGCACTAAATCACCCTGGTACCCTTGATACATAAAACAAACACAATGCATAAGCACATACCAGTAACTAACATGATGCTTGTCAAAGAATTTTGGTAAATGTTTAAGATGTTTTTTTGTTTTGATCTTATTTGAATAGTGTGAACATTGCCATGTAATATTTTCAAATGCTTTCAAAATATGATAGAATGAATAGACAGATCAGTGCAGCTACAAATGATCAAAGTCTGGCTCTTGGCCGCTGGGATCCTGTCCAGTTGGTTTATGGTCTTTAAGATATGTTCGTCTGTGTTAGATAAAAAAAAGAATAGAATTTGAAATTTAATCTTTTAAATTACAGACATTCCTTCAGAAGAGAAGAAAATTATGTTTGCTTAAATATGAAATTATTGATATGCTATTTAAATTAAACAATAAATAACTGGAAAAAAAAATTAATTAATTAATTTTATTTACAACAAGGCATTGGTCCTTTGTAGGTCACTTATTTTTGCTTCTGTACTATCCATCCACTGTTTATACTTTTCTCCCCAGGAGCGTTGTAGCTGAAAAACAAAATTAAAGCTAATATAAATTCTTTTGATACATTGGGTTAAGTACTGCTGAGGTGCTTTAATAATAGTTATGCTTTGGGCTGGTATAATTCTATCAAAGTGACCTGAAATCATTACATTTCATACAGTTAAAATGTAGCAACTAAAAAGTGACAATGGTAACAAGTTAACAGAAAGGTGTGGCACACCAGTAGTAAATTGGAATAGGGACTTAAATTCAAAGCAGACATTTTAATAATTATTTGCAATAAAATAGGTATATACTAGTGTGAAAAGCAAACTTAAAACATTTCTGACATATATAACTAATAATAATGACCAATCAAAAATTTTTAATAAATTTTAAAAATATCTTTAAAAATTAGGCATTGCATAATCTACTTTTGATCTTGAAAAACATACAACAGTCACACATATTTAGGGCTAAACAATTATCATATCCGTTGACATTTGTGATTACTAGAAAAAAACAACTCAAGATTATCACACTTGGTTAGATTAGATGAAAAACGGCTGATGGCAAATATTCAACTAAACTTTTTTGCTAATCTGACTTGTAAGCAAGTGTACCTCATGTTTTATTGGTCAAATGATGAGACATCTGGATGTTAGGACTTGCTTTTATAGCAATTGAGTTAAGACAATATGAAATTTACAGTCAGACGACCCAAAACACTCCCATCATACTTAGATAGATGACTTCAAATTGTAGTCCAGCTTGCAGGTGATGCACAATTAATAAAATCCATTTACAGAATTTTATAAAGTTGCATTCAAAGATAAAAAGAATCCCCCACCCACTGACATTTAAAGGAATTAACGCAACACCATAATTATTCAATGCATAGATGTCACTATGGTTAGTTATAGTTTAAAATAGAATAATAAAATTGTTTATTTGATAAATTGTAATTTGTTTTCCTGAGTAAAACAGCAAATTTATGTTATTGACAAACTATTTCCCTCCTCCTTCTACTGTACTTGCTTGACTCTAAGAATGTGTACATGTTAATTTTAACGTGAGTATTAAAAGAAAACTATTACCTCTGACTTAAATTTTTCTTCCATCTCGCACCACTTTGCTTCTTTCACGTTCAAATCAGACATAAGCACAAAAACTCGATCTCTCAACTCTCTGTTTTGAGTCATGATTGCAACATTCTCATTTTCTAAGACCTCATTTCTCTGTTGCAAAAATTCTAGCTCTGTCTCATGATTGCAGGTTGAGTTTTTATCAGGAATCTACATTTCATAAATTAAATAACCATTTCACTTTTAAAATATTTGTAAAAACCTATGGGAAAGAAATTCAGAATAAATGACACTTGTTGGAGGTTTTTAAATAAAATCCTCAGAAAATGAAAGATTACAAAAAAATTAAAAAGGACTAAATGAAGACTAAATAGGACTAAGAGCATCTGCAACACTTAACTGCCAGTAATTATAAAGTAAAACTGAGTAAACTGAACAAATGATTGTGGCCTTGTTATCCAAAAGATTTAATAAGATTGAATACCCTACCAGTCTAATAAGTAACTAACTTTTAATTAACATTAAGAATACAATAAAAAAAAAAATATGTATATTATTTTATTTTATAAAATTTTATTTGCTGATTCAACATTACAACAAGTAAAATAAGTTAAATATAAAAATACTTTTTTAACAAAAATCTAAAAAAACATAAAAAAACAACAACAGACAATTCCTCCTTAATGCAACTTACAGAGTGATTATTTTGCTCTTAATAACTGTTTATTAAAAAAAAAAGGGAAAATTTATTAAATTCTGTAATAAATAGGACAAAATGCGGAAATACCTGAAGACATAGTATGCTCAAGATAAATATTTTCTAGTTTTAAAGCCAAATTTATATTAATTTTTTTATACTTTGAAAAATTATAATAGTCAAACTAGAGTTTTCCCAGTGTGGCCAATGAGCTAATAATTCTTTTCCCAATGATATACATCAACTGTCAAATTTCTAGAAAAATCTTTTTCCAGATCCATCTTCAAGTTACATTTGTTTCCGATGAATGTGCAAATTGATTGAATAGATGAACTGACAGAAGACAGTTCCTGCTGATGACTGTTTCATATGAGCAATTATTTACTCTTACTACCGTAACTAATGAATGATAAGTTTAAACAAAAATGAAACATATTTTACCCCACCCCTATTCCCCTACGCATGAAAAAAAATCAAGTTTAAAGAATGTATAAATTTAAGAGTGCATAAAATTCTTATTATAGGCCTATAGAGCCAGACTTAGAAGATGGTGTTCCTGAATGTCTATTTATTTATTAAACTATTTAATGAATAAGGCCTACAAGCAGGAAAACCCCCTGATGTATGTCTGTTCAAGATTGTCTAGACCTCTAGCAAAATTTTTTTTATATTACTTTGAAAAATGATAACCAACAAACTAGAGTTTTCCCAATGTGACCAATTAACTAGTAATTCTTTTCCTAAAGATATAAAACAACTGTCAAATTTCTAGGAAAAAGAGCCATTTTTGAAAACCGCATCCACCCAGGTTCCACCCTTTTGTTTCTTGACTAGATGAAAAAAGTAATTATACAAAAACAAATAGACCTCTGTGGATTTCTTTTTCAACATTTCCAGTTCTGCTGCAAATTTTTTTTTCATTTCATTCACTTCTTTCTGCCAATCTTTATCCTTTTCAGACAGCAGCCTATCCAATTCTTTTTCATCTATAGTTTTTGAATGTCTGGGAAATGAAACATACATGTTTTTAATTGTAATTTTATTACAATATAAAAAAAAGCTATTAAAAATAACCCACTATTTAGTTTACCAGAACTAGAACAAGTTCATTATAAAATATGTTATCATAAGTTTTTGTAACTAACACTTTATTTCTTTATTTTTTTAAATGGTTTAAATTCTCATTTTTTTTTAAATAACTCATCATCTGTATCTCTTTCATGTCTTTATTGATTTCAAGAAAGCTTTTGACTCTGGGCAACAATGGAAAAGTGCAAGAGGCCACTAGTGGGATGTACTTCAAAATAATATTGGGGACTGGTTTAAAACCACAATTGGAGTGAGACAAGGCTGCCTTTCACCAACTCTTTTCAATATCTTCCTTGAAAGGATAATGGAAGATGCTATTGAATTTGGAAGGTACTGTAAGCATTGGAGAAAGAAGAATTGCTTTGCGGACAACATAGATGGTCTGGCAGGGACAGCAGAAGAGTTAGCTGACTTGGTGATGCGTAAAGACAATAAACTTCTGCAGCATATGGTATGCAATTCAATGCCCAAAAACACAAATTATGAGCAATAGCCAAGAGGGCTTCAAGAAGGGCATCCATATTGGAGGTGAAAAACTGGCAAGTGTTTTAAATACCTTGGAGATATCATTTCAGATGATGGAACCAAACCTGAACTACTGGCCAGAATTGCACAGTCCACTGCAGCATTTGCAAAAGGCATAGCCCTCAACACTAAAATTAGACTGATGCACTCCTTGCTCATGGTCACATTCTTTTATGCTTGCAAATCTTGGAAGCTAATTGCAGAACTAAAGAGGAGGATCCTAACAATGGAATTGAGATGCTATAGAAGGATCCTAGGTATAACCTAGAAAGACTCCATCACAAATAAGGAGATTAGAAAAGGTATCACAAAAGCCCCATAATGGCCTGCTAACCACCATTAAAAAAACAAAAAATGAAACTTTATGGCCACATCACAAAGTCCTCAAGGCTTGCAAAGGAAACAGTGCCAGGAAAAGAAGAAGAGGCAGGCTGAGAAAGATGGGAAGACAACATAAAAGAAAGGCAAGGCCTGTCATTGAAAGAGATTTTAACCTAGGGAAAAGACAGAGGAATGACAAAAAGACAGTTGACAAATCATGCGTGTGCCCCAACAGATCAAGGGATAGGTGAAGTTAAATTTTCCTTCCCAAATTATTATAATTTCTCCAAACCAAAGAAAAAATGTAGAAGTAAAGTACCCGTTTCAGACATTGCGATCTATGGGGCACATGATCTAATGATAATCTGACTCTGTGGCCCATCTAATATTATGTCAGTTACCCATTAGAGCTTGGTGGACTCAGAGGTAATCGTGAAATTAAAAATCCCAGTCTTCATGATTAAAACCCAGGACCCCTAAGTGGGGAAGCCAAGCACTTTACCACAGTGCCTCCTAACCAAAAGAATAAGACCAAAAAAAATTTCACTATATATTCACTGTTTTTAACAAACTATTTCAATTTCTCGTATCTCAATCTTTGAAGGCATAATGTGTCATAATGGTTAATCTGAGTCATAATCATTAGGCTTAAATAACAGCAAAATAATATATTTGCCACACAAATTAACTTAGCCTATTAAAAAAATAATAATTTGAGTTAGTAAACATTAATAGGGAGTCTAAAAGATACTGTCACTAATACTAATTTAATTTTAAAAATTTAAACATTGTAAAAAAAAAAATAATATATTTTTATCATTGGGTTAAATTATGAAACTTAGTATTACCTTCTTGCTAGAGGATTACCCACTTCCAATATCTCTCTCTCTCGTTTAACAACAGTTGTATTTTTAGCTTTTCGCAACTCATCAAGTCTGCGCTTCAGAGAGGATACCTCTTCTTCCAACTAGAAAAATATTTAGCTCAAAAACATTGATTTATACACTAATATACATGTATGAACTAAAGAAAAAATGTTTAAAAATTCAAACTTCTGTTACCTCTTTAACTCGTTGCTTTAATATGGCTTCATTACTTTTTGTGTCCACATTTTTGTCAGCACTCTTTACTTTACTTGCCATTTCAGTTTTTTTTTCAAGATCTTTATCCACTTATTATATTATGCTAATTAGGTCAAAAAAAAACTATTTGAAAATTTGTTAAATCATAAGAGCATGTATTGGATGGAATAATGTCTTTAAAGTAGATTTTAAAATATAACAATTTATTACCTATCAATGAGATTGAGATTGTTTCATATAACTTGCTTTCATTACATTGATATGGAATATCTTTACTAAAATCCATTATTTTTCATTATTATTGTATTTCAAATAGCAGTTTCATTTTTTAGAGGTAAATCCAAATTTGCATCATGATGATATATATATTTAAAATATGGATAAATATCTGTCATCATATCCACATTAACTGTCACCATGATCCTGTCTATTAAATCATACTCAGAGGATATAACCACATGATAATACATCCTAAATCCTAAAGGGTATATATAGATATAGATATATGTATATTATAATTTAAGGTAAAATCTTTACATTTAATTTATAATTATATAGTCTTCTGGTTTGAATATCCATAAGTTAACATCATCATCATCATCAAACTCCATTTGAGTGAGGGCTTGAGAGGCTCAAATCCTCTCTTGCAAAAGCCCTGGACAGAAACCCTCCTGTCTTGCGTAGTGCATAAATGTCACCATACAGGTCAAGAATTTTAAGTTAACATAGAAATTTAAGTCACTTGGCTGTGGATTGTGCAAATCTATTTGTAACTAATTAAATATGAATTATTATGCCAGGTATGCTATGACTGTTTAAAAATCAAACAGGTTAACATACAACTAAAATGGTAATTAACCTTAGTTAGGCCAATATTAGAATACGCTTCCTCTGTTAGGGACCCCTCAACCAAGAAAACATAAAGAAACTAGAACAAAAGCAAAATAGAGCAGTGACTCTCAGTGAGATCCTTAACAAAGGAATATTCACATTTGATTTGAGTAACGCTCCATTAGTAAATACTCAGAAAGATACAAACATAAAAGCACATGCCACGTTTCTTATTCCATATGCTATGACAAAGGGAACAAGTGCTCCTTCTTACCCAACCAGGAAAACCAACACTTAGCTGAGTTAAAGTCACTGATTAACATGCATGGCTAGATTGACACATGTCCACTGAAGCCGTAGATTTAAATATTCTATATAAATATCTAATTCGTAATTTTCTTCTCTTTTGACTTTTAAAGTAAATTGACTGCATCTAAATTCCACTACTAATGTCACTAATGACAAGTCTGTAATGATCTATAAAATGGTATGCTAATTTTAATTAATTTATAATAAATCTTATAATGTTATAATCTATATATCTAATTACTAATACCATAATAATTAATATAGAATTAATATAAATATCAGAATCAGATCATAGTCATTTAAAAAATAGATTCTAATTACTAATTCATAGATTTTATGATAGATCTATGAAGATAAAATCTATGTCTTTGTGTTGATGCTTGAATTATTGAAATAAGCTATCGAACCCAAGCACACAAACAATAATTGTATTATTAGATCTATGGGTAATAGTTAGTCAAAGCGTTGATCTTAAGTCTAAATCTATTTTATCACTTCTCGAAGCTCTTCACTGACTTCAGATGTAAATTCTAGTCAAATTGAAACCATGGACGCTTCTCAATGTCACTGACCCTTAAACATATTAGCATTGGTGGCTTGATGTTTTATTTTGATTCTGATCACATTCCCAGAAACCATTTTTGCTTAAATCGGAACCACAATCTACTGATTAACAAACAACATGGCCGAATACTTGGCATCAATCTTTGGAACTGAAAAAGACAAGTTAGAGCTTAATTAAAGTTAAATTTACAATAATTACAATATAAATTAAATTAACACAGAACATGATTTTTACTAATCTAGATCTTATTGACGGTTATTTTTTCTGGAGGTGTAGTTTAGCCTTGTCATAGACTATAGAGTTGATAGAGAGAAGATTTCTGGTCTGATCATTTCTCAGCATTTTAAATTTTAAGATTTTTCAAAATTTTTGCCAAAAATTTTGGGCATTTGACATTTCTCTTCTGATTATGATTAACTTTTTAAATTTAAGTAACTTTAACATTTTATGATTATAAGTGATCTAGATCTAACTTCTAAAGTCTAAAGATTAGATTTTGTTTTTAGATAATAAATATTAAATATGATTATGATTATGAAGACATTGAAATTGATAATCAAGGGTACTACTAGTAGGTCTAGATCTAATCTATCAGTAGTACAGACTGATACTACACTACACTATAGTACTACTTCTCAGTACTACACTAGTCATAGTCTGTAACTAGTAGTAGATCTAGATGATAGATGATCAATAGATCTAGTAAGTTACTAGTTAGTCATCTAGTTAATTCTAGTTAATGAACTTAATCTAGTACGTAGGTCTAGACTCAATTCACTCAAGAGACGAGTAGACAGTAGCCTGAGTAGATACTAGATCTATAGTATTCTATAGTAGTTTATTTAATTTGGACATTACATGAATTCAGACATTGGCTGTTTTTGTGGTCATTAATTATTTTAATATTTATTATAAAACTAGCGCACTGTATAATGTGCTTGTCCATTTTCCAATGATTCTGACCCAATTTCCTTTCATTTAGCTGTCTTTTTATGTAAGAAACAAATTTCAAATTTGTTAGTCAGGTTGTTGCTTTTTCCTATGTTACCCAGATGACTTTACCTCTTCCTAGGGTTAAGACTATATTTTTTGATTGGCTAAGTCTATACTAATGTCACTAATGAGCCCGGCAAGATTTCTTCTGTTTTTGAAGCTGATTTATTTGATTCATAAGCCAAGTTGTTTGATTCCATAAAAAAAAAATTAATAGGGTGTCCGAATTAAATTACGATTTTCTTACCAAAATTTATTATGGACAGCCAGTTTTGGACATCAATAAAAATGATCTTGTCTTATATTTGTTTGTATATTGTTTTTTTTTTTTAATAGAGAATAAATGGGCAAATGTTTGGAGTGAGCTTAGTACATTGAAGTTAAATGCTTAGATCTACACCTACTAGATAGATCTAGATTTATAGAGAGAATATAGAGGATTCAGTTAGGCAAGAATGGCTATCCTAACCTGTAGTATACTACAAAATATCATCTGTATTAGAAATTTATTAAATTAATAAACAAAAAAAAAAACACAAACATTCAACACACATCTAATCATGCAAACATAAAATAAGTCTAAAAGTCGGTATAGAAGTCACTATCCCAGTGACCTAATTTAGGTAGAATAAGTGTGTTCATATTTTTTACTTTTTGAATTCGTATTTATGCATAATTTCAAAACATCTTAATGATTTAATGTGAGGGGATCTTAAAATCTAGTTAATGTTAATATAGAATTAATATCTGAGTTTATTGATACCTAAATATAGAGACTGTCCGAAATAAATTATGGTGTCCGGAATCAAATAATGTGGGTCAAATTTGTCCGAATTAAATGAAAACACACAGCCTCTTTGACCTTATAATAATAAATATAGGTTAGGGGTACAAAAATAAGTAGTCATCCTTATTCTCCTTAAACTAAAGAAGATTTTGATACTTCATTTTCTTTTCTATGTCGAACCATTGTCAAATAATGTGCTGTTAAAGTCAAACTTTTAAATTTGGGCCTATAGATGTCCGAATAGCATAAACTACTCTAGATTAGATTTTAGATCTTTTTTTTTTTTCTTTAAATTTCTAGATCTAGAATATTCTAGATCTCTTCTGTTTACGAATACTCAGCTAGGTTTACATGAACACTGATCTAGTCTGCCCTTGATCATACCATCCAAGACACATCATTAGCATACGAGACCAGTTCCACCCGGCCCCTAGGCATCTTCATCAATGGTCCCGTACATCATCTACTATGACCCCACTAGAGCTGTCTCTCCCCCCCCCCCCCAACAGAAATATCTTTAGCAAATGTCACACATATTCTTACCTTTCCAGAAGCAATTGAGCTGCAATTGTCATGTCTGAATCTCCTTATGATTTGTGTCATTCCATTAGACACCCTCCCTGAAGCATCCTCTTCATTGCTGTCAACACCTCAACCACATTATTCTACCATGGCGTCCATGGTATTTCCGACCCAGAACTATTATCCACAAACAGCTTAAAGCCCATATGTGTTGTTTTTTTTAACATCAAATAAAGAAGAGGAAATTGCTTTCTGTTGTTTTGTTTTTTTTAACCTTCACCAAATGCAAATAAAATTTTGTTTCTAGATTTTAAAAAAAAAGATAATTCTAATATTTGAAAATATGATTCTTGACCATTATTTAACCTTATTTTCAGAGTCAATTGCTCATTCTATTTCAAAATTGGGGCATGCCGACATGGTGATCGTTGCTCACGCCTTCACAACAGACCAACCTTTAGTCAGGTAAGCTAATTTCAAAATACTAAACAAATAATGTATCTGTATATATATTATTATTATTAACATTTTATCTTTAAATTTTTATAACAGTTTCTGACATACCCTTATATGTCTTGTGATCGCCAAAGGTTCTAATTAGCTAATAGTCAGTTTTTGTTTAGACCCCTTGAATTTTACTCACAAAGATATAGAAAAAAAAATTTTTTTTGCTCATACAGGTTCAGAAAATGACTGAGTATATGTTATACAGGTCATGATACTTATTATGTTGTTATAAACATACAAGACTCATCTCTTCTTATATATTCTAGTTAAGTTGAAACTGATGTATATCTCTCTGAATAAACAATTGCAAAGGAATAAGGATGTGGATGAGATGTTTGGTGCAATAGTGTATTTTGTGCAAATGACTCATTCTTAAAGTGGACTCAAATGTTTATAGCCTCTATTTAATTAGTTCTAGAATAGCTTCCCTTGACTTCCGTTCAAAGTTAATATTATAGAATTTGTTTTGTTCTTTTATTTGTATACCTTTTATTTCAGACCATACTTCTACAAAATCTTTACTTAAATCCTCAAAATGCTGCGCTGACTGCAGATGGTTCTCACAGTAAGTTAATCTGTGAGCAAGATATTCTTAACTTATTGTTCTCTAATTAGTAATATGTCTCATAAATATTAATTAAATTATAATTACTTAATTAGACCATATGTTTAGGCTGACAAGTTAATTTATCTGTTACTGTTGACTCTTTGAAATATTTCTGTTCTTAGTAATGTTGGATGATGTCCAAGCCCAACAAGAGTATGATGAGTTCTTTGAAGAAATTTTTGTCGAACTTGAAGACAAGGTGCAGTAGCTTTATTTGATCACTTTTTACACATTTCAAAAATTATCTTAAAAAAACAAAACATTAAATGTTGTTGATTTAGTTTCAACATGTTTCCCAATTCTTTCTCTCTACCAAATAATGAAATATAATAGATAATTTATGAAATATCAAAATTTAATGAACTAATTATTCATTACTATTAAAAAAGTATGCTAGCATAAATATAAGCAGCCATTTCGAGTTTAAAAATGTCATAGCTACAAATTTTATTGTTGGTTGAGCATCACTACTACCCATACTTAAAAGTGAGACTAGATGACAAATTATCAGTCTTCACTTTGCTACAATCAACAATGGTGTAGATTATTTCATTTCAACAGCTTTTACTTGTTAGTGAATTTAGTGCTAAAAATAGTTGGGGGTGGTGCAGATTTTTGTTATTCTGAAAGCGGGGTTGCATATAGATACTCATAATTTTACAATATTTTTTTCTTATACCGTTAACCCTACTTCTCTTAAGTCATTTAACATGTTTAGATTTGAGTAGCCAAATAATAAAGAGATACAGTATAAACTTTCTTTTTTTCAGTATGGAGAGATAGAAGAAATGAATGTCTGTGATAACCTTGGAGATCATTTAGTTGGAAATGTATATGTCAGGGTAGGTGATAATTCATTTTGCCTTGAGACTTTTTAAGTAAAATATGAATCGACAACTGACTCCCAAATCCTCTTGTCTCCCCCTTAAGTGTACTGATCTAAGTTAAGACCAAGAGGAACTGAATTTGATGGAATGTCCAACTCTTCCCCTGCATTATTTTTAACTATGCTGGAAAAATCTATTGCATGCACTGGACAACTACTTTTTCATTTCAATGCTATCTAAATACTTAGAGTGTTAAGTCTTATGGTACATGGTTTTTAAGTTTTTATTAGTAACAAGCTAGATCTGTAGTCTGGGTATGTAACAATATGATATATTTGTGAATTTACTTTTATTTAAGTATGATTTTGGTCGTAATTTAGAGTCTTTTTGTATACTGAGTTGACCTAAATATAGAAGTGAAAGAAATATATTGTAATAACTTAAGGGAGGCAAACTCAACGAGGCACATATATCTTTATTTACACAACATCACAAGTTCATAAAACATCATCTTTCCTAGGCACAGTCTTTTCACTTCGGCGGACATCGTCCTCCTCTTCTCTTCCTAATGTTGACATCCTTCTCAGTCTAGTTTATCACAGTGCGCACTTTCTAGCTTAGATGGTGGTGCACATGGCAGAGTTATAACATTGCCCCTTTCTTAGAGCTTTTCGTCCCGAAAAGAAACAGTGCAGTGGAGCTTTGACAGTTCAGGTGGAGGTCGATCGATGGGAACCACAGACGTTAGGGTGCCTGTTGCCCACAAAGCCATCTGCACAGTTTCCCGTGGTCGTCGCTTCCTCTTCTTCCAGTTGGCCAGTCTACGCTTGATGCGATATCGTGGTCGCTGCTTCGACCTCATGACAGTAGTCGCTGATTCCAGCCAGCTGACACATGGAGAGTTAGTGAAGGTCAGGGTTGCCAGCCACGTAACACAAATGGATGTTGTGGCGATCACCGTAGATTCCAGGGTTGTTGTTCTAGGACGCTGAGTCAGCAGACTTTTTCCATGGGCGTGTCGTGACACAGTTGTAGGCCCACAGTTAGCCATGGTTTCAAGCACATAGTATTTCTCAGCTTCATCTGTAAGGTATGCCCATGAAGCATCCTTGTAATGATCATCCACCATTACATCAGGTTTTGCTGGGATTAATTCACCACCGTTCAAGTCACTTTCACTGATGTGGGCAGAAGTACACATTTCTGTCAAGTTCAGGTCTTGTAGCTGGGTTTCTTGGCATGGGCACTGTCCCCCGCAGTTCGCCGCATATACAGCTCATGTCAATCGCAGTTGCCAAGTATGGAGTTCTCTCTTATGCCGCTGCCAAAGTCAAATTCGTTGTTTCTGCCTGGGCCATTGTTGGGGCCTGTATTCGCAATTTCACCCAACGACATCCAAGGCAAGGAATCAGAAACGGTCCTGAGGCTTTCATGGTTTGAGTTCTCATCAAAGGTACTGACAGATAAACAGAGGTCTTTAAGGTCCACAGCAGCCAGCTTGGACGCAGACCCAACGTTGTCTTGATCTGTCCGGCTCGTTGCAGGTATACCAGGAACAAAAGTTTCAGGCTCATAAAAGACTTCTCTAGTTTCTCCATTTGTTTCTTTTCTTTCAATTCTGTATATCCCATTGATATCGCCGCAGCAATCGTTGTTTCGCCATGAAAGTCATCCCCGCCAGACTTGCCCACAACACAGTCACAGACAGCGCTACAATCCCCAACGGCTCCATCACCACTGTTTGTGCAGCCTCAGTCCTGACCAGGCAACTGCTCCTTCCCTAACGAGTTTATTCCTCCTTTTGCTTGCGACACAATTTTATCACTTTGGTCTATTTGTTCCTGCTCATGTTCAGTTGTTTATCAAATGCATCTACAAAGTCCTGGATCTTGCCAATGAATTCAACAATCCCAAGTTCAATTTCAAATGTGTAGGTCTCCGGATCTTCTTCTTCATTGATCAGAGCTTGCCTCAGACGAGCCGTGAGCGTTTCCCTGCTACCGAGGGATTTTAAACCTCGGTCCCGAAGCTCTTGTCTTATCTCTTTAATTGAGAGCTGATGTAATAGCTTCAAATATGTCATTTTAATCAAAGTCTACCTCTTCTTGTTGAGTTGCCTATGATCCCACTTCTGACAACAATTGTAATAACTTAAGGGAGGCAAACTCAACGAGGCACATATATCTTTATTTACACGACATCACAAGTTCATAGGCACAGTCTTTTCACTTCGGCTCTCAACTTGGGCGGAAATCGTTCTCCTCTTCTCTTCCTAATGTTGACATCCTTCTCAGTCTAGTTTATCACAGTGCGCACCTTCTAGCTTAGATGGCGGTGCTCATGGCAGAGTTATAACAATATTATGCTATTAATTAAATAGTTGTAATGCTTTTAAAATAACGTTTGTAGATTTTGTTAATAATTTATTGTTAAGAATTATTATTAATTCTTTCTCTCCTAAATGACGATCCCATCGTTGATTTGACAACATTAAATTATATTTTGGTTTTATAAACATTAATTTGTGTTATATAAAAAGCTTGTTTCATTCTATACCAAAATAAATATTTTTTTATTACAAAGTTATTGAAGTGAACTACAAATTAGCAAAATGAATGATTCCGTCGGATCATGGAAAATAATTACAGAGAGAAAGAGTTAATTAACTTAAAATGAATGCTTGTTATTTGAGTCATTCCAAAATTTTCCACACTGTGAAATCATTAAATCATTTAATAGAATGTCTAATTGACTTATTTATGGCAGTTTAAAACAAGGATTTAAAAGTTGTAGGATGTTACAAAAGAAAACAATTGGTAGATAACAATTCAAAGGTTATATATTAGTTCTTACTAGGCCTTAACTCAAAAATAATTCAAGAGCTCATTTGCCTAAAGATCTTAACTTTTTAGATATTTAAATTAGATATGAATAGTGTGAAGCTTCATTTTAAATGAAAGAAAGAAAGAACACGTCAAAGGTTGAGGGAAAAAATATGCTTGCACTTATAAATATTTTAAAAAGCATTAATTTTTTTTTATATTTTATTTAGCTTAATAGTAAAATACTCTTTACTTTTTTTTTCTAGCCTACTTATTTGTAGGGCTATGCCAACTTCACTCTCATACTTTTGTTTCTCAAGTTCCACAAAGAGGAAGATGCAGAGCGAGCTGTTGGGGAGTTGAACAACCGTTGGTTCAATCAAAGGCCAATCCACTGTGAGCTCTCACCAGTCACAGACTTCAGAGAAGCTTGCTGCAGGCAGTATGAAATGGGGTAATGTTTTCCTTACTACATGTATAATTGTTCATGCAAGACTGTTTAAACTTCCCATTTGACTTAACTATTTTGTTTTTTACAATGCTATGAAGTAAAATATCTATGGGCTGGTGCATGTACTACACAGACATGCCTACCGTCCCGCATTATGCGTAACTGTCCCACAAAATCATCCAAAAAGCTCATGTTCTGCATTGGCCGTTTGTTTGTTCCGTCAAGTCTAAATTCCGTCAAAAAAAAAAATCTCAGTTATTTTCATTACTTATTAATAGTGCGAATACTGAAAATACTGAATGCAAAATAAAATATATATAAGTCTGTGTTAATTGTTTACATTTTATCTCCTCCCTGACCCGGTGTGTACTAAATTTACGAAGAAGATGGTTTAGCTAGATCTAGATTAGTTTAAAATCTAGTAAGCGCTAATGAGCCTAATGCTCCATTCAAATCATTTCTTTTTGTGACAATGTAGATCTATCTAGATCTAGATTCAATCTATATAGTATATAGATCTATTTTTCTAACCGGTTTCTAAGAAAAGGATATAAAATGTTGTTATAATAATTAGATTTAGAGAATCTAGGTCTATAAGCTATTATATAGGCTAAGTTTTATTTTAGGTTTTAAGGACACGGATTGTGAGTGTGTCATATTAGATCTAATTCTAGATCTAGTCTAGAAAGTAAGATATCTAAATCAAGTCCAAGAGATCTACAGACTTATTGAAAACTAAATTTATTACAATCTTTTACTTCTAGATTCTAGACAGATTTGGACTCAACTCTCTAGATAGAGATCTATTCAATCTACAATCTAAATTTAAATCTATTCTAGATCTAGTATTCTTCTTCATTCTTCTTCATCGTTCTCATTGTTATGTTGGAGTGTTCATATGACTAGACCAATACATGAGATGAACTGCGCAGTGGTTTCCAAATCAGGGAGCTCTCCATATAGTTAGATCTAGTATATCATTTACTCGTTAATGTTTCCACATTCTGGGTCTTGGGGTAGGCATGTCTGACAACATTAAAACTAAAAGTTATAAGATTAATTTCTAGCATGAGTGACATCTCATTTTTTCAGTGAGTGTACACGAGGAGGTTTCTGTAATTTTATGCACTTAAAGCCAATCTCACGTGAACTCAGAAGGGAACTTTATGGTCGTAATGGACGCAAAAAAGGAAGAAGGTATGTCTTAAAATTTGAGAGTATATTTACTGTATTTAGTAAAAAAAAAAATAAAAACATATTCTGAGTGAATACTTTCAGTTCAGAAGCACATAGTTTTTTATTTGCTAAATACCCTATTAAATAATTGACAAAAAGCATGAACATGTGCTATTTTAAATAATAATGTAAGTTTGACTCTCATTGGTTTGCTTTTTAAAAAGATGCATGTATTTTATTATTAATGTCGAAATTATTTTGTTTGATTAGATCAAGATCTCGGTCGCCTCCAACAAGTGGTAATGGTCACAAAGATTCAAAGACCAGAGACAGGGATGATCGGCACAGCTCTCGTGAGAATGGCAGACCAGACAGAGACAGGGGTAATAGACAAGGGGGAGGAGGTAATGACCGCAGAGACAGGGGAGGAGACAGGCGAGATCGCAGAAGATCAAGATCACGGGATCGTCATGGAAGATATTGAGCTTTTTTTTTCCAGAATGTTAAATTTTGTTTGGAATCAGTTGATTAAAATTGTTATGACCAGAATGCTGCAGAAAATTAGCTGATTATTTTATTTTTTCCATGCCAATATGCTCCTTTTTATAGTGTTCTGGTTTATTCCAAACTTCAAAACTATTGAAGTAATCTGATTTGATTACTCTTGAAATAAACTTACCTGGATAAACCTAAAAAAAATGGCAGTTTTAAATTCTCTGTCTAATAAAACTCATGTATTGATATTGATAAACTAGCAGTACAAATATATGAACCTTTCAAATTTGT
This sequence comes from Biomphalaria glabrata, assembly GCF_947242115.1. Taxonomy (NCBI): domain Eukaryota; kingdom Metazoa; phylum Mollusca; class Gastropoda; family Planorbidae; genus Biomphalaria; species Biomphalaria glabrata. The sequence goes on along the minus strand of NC_074724.1, from coordinate 24,452,742 downwards.
AATTTTTTTTGTTTGAAGTCTACTGCAATGAATGTATTATCATGATGCTATTCTTTATTTGTTTATGGCTCATCTCTTACAAAATACCATTTTTCAATGTACCTTTAATAGTGAAAAATTCAAATGGTGAATATGAAGAATGGCAGTAATTTGGGTCATAAATGTTTTTAAATCAGATAATATTTTTCTAATGCTTGCTACTGTAATTGACTTTTGCTTTTAGACATTCAGGAAAAAAAATACAGTTGAAATAATGTTTGATGAATAACTTAGAAATCTTATACGTTCACATATCAAAAAGCTTCAAGTAGTCCAAGTCTTTTACTTTTTCTATGCAGTAACTTTTTCTAAGTGTAAAACTTTCATTGATATTAAAGAAAGAAACTAGAGAACAAAATAAAACTTGGACAACTTTTCCTTGTTTTAAAAAACATTGATGGTGTCTGTCTTTTTTTTTTAATGTCAAACTCTAATAAAAATTTAAAAAAAATTCAATATATTCTTTTTGTTGATTGTTTATACAGTTGCAATTTTTATTTATATTCATTGAGATTAGTCCCTTAAAATAAGGGGAACACTAACATATTAAAAACACATTTTCACTGCTGAACGGAGGTAATCTGTTATTAGCTCTCTCTAGTTGTCTCAAAATACTGGTTAAGATATATTTTGTAGCTTAAAATGGTTTGTTTGATACTGCTGCTTCCTAGGCGGAACTTTCAAATCAAAAGGTCCATTGTTTGTGTCGTGGCCAGGACTTTCCCTAGAGGAGGGTGGTGGGGGTAGATTTTAATTGTTAAACTATCACTTGCTCTACTGTTGCCAATGAGGAAAAACCCTCTTCAATTAAATCTAAAGCTAACTACAGTCATCAAATTCCATGAGCATAGCTATGGAAAGGGTGTTTCAGTTTAACCCTGCCCCCGGTCAATAAAAACCTAAAAAAAAAAAAACTACTGTCTCCCTATTCCATAAATGTAGCCAAGAGGGTTTTGAGGTTTAAACCCCCTTCCAATAAAAAGCAAATCTAGTCACTAAATAACACGCATAACTTTTGTTTAGTTTACCCCTCTCTTTTTTCCAATAAAATACAAACTGAAGAATTACTAGTCAAGTAATACTATATCATATCCATAAACTGCTTTGATGTTTAAATCCCCATTTAAAAAAAAACTACAGCTTCTACACTCCATGACATGAGCTTTGCTAAGTGAGGTTTGAAGAATTTAAAACTCCTCTAATAAAATTAAAATAACAAAACCAAAGGATAACTAAAGTCAACAAATTCCATGCGCGTATCCCAGAAGGTTCTGAGGTTTAAACACCCAATAAAACGAAAAGCAAAGTTGCAACCATTATATTCCATGAGTTAGCCAAAAGAGGTTTTGTGGTTAATCCCCTCCAAAAGCTAAAGCAAAAGTATAGTTAACATTTGAGCGTAGCAATGGGGTTTTGTCGGCCAGTTTGCTGGAAACCATTAATAAAATAAATAAATGAGAATTCAGCCACAGACTTAAAAAAAAAAAAGCAAACTACAATCATTTTTAGCGGCCCCCGAAAGCGAAAAGGCGCTATTAGTTTTGAGTGGAATGTCTGTCTGTCCGTCCCGTTTAGATCTCGTAAACTAGAAAAGATATTGAAAATTCGACATCATGATATTTTAGACCTTTCAAAGTTCTGATGCAACGGCTACTTTTTTTCTTTTCTGAAAGTGAAAAATTTAATGTTTAAAATCAACTATGCAAGCGGTTTTTTCATAAAAGTACACAATTTTTACAACTATTCACTATTAATAGTACCGTAACAAACACAGGAGGCTATTTAGTAATGGAAACAGCAATTAATATACCATAATTTTAACACATTTATGCAAACGATTTTAGATTTTTTGTCAATTTTTTTTTTACAAATGTATTGCTAAGTAAGTTCTATCATATACTAACTATTATATTTACAAAAAAAATGGTTAATACTTTTTTTCAAAGAGAAAAAATCTATCTAAGATGCATATAAGCGGAACATAATTTAAAATTACAACTAATAAGTAGGCCTAGTTTTTCATATTAGCATGAACTGTAGGAACCTATATATTGTTATGACCCTATTGGCGGCGCAAAAGGATTAACTATTGGCTCAGCTGACACACAGGTGAAACACTCAGGTCAGCGGGGCCATGGACAAGGGACAGTACTACGATTACACGCAAATATGACCAATGTTATGGTCATGTGATCGAAAGCCTGCGTGTGCGAGGACACAGTATGTAGGAAAGCGGCAGTTCAAGACCGGAGAGCGTCGAGACCGGGACTGTTAGTCGGCCATGAAGTCGGTCCTGGTTGAGTCCTCATGTGTTGATGTACAAGTCCAGAAAGAGAGACAGAGTTTTGTACCGTGATGTACAGAGTGACATTTTATTTGTTGATGTGCTTGATGCCAATTGTTCAATTGTCTAGTATTGGCTGTTATCTACTTATTCACTCATTATTAAAGTACCCGATATTATGGAGCTCTTGTTGTCAGGTTCTTGATGTGTTGATGTGTTGTGTTGTGTTTAGCAGTGTTTACGGAAGGCCTGATTAGGAAGAGAGATCGTAACACTGGTGTCTTGAAGTGGGATTTCCTATGGCTTCTGTAAAACTGCTAGATGAACTGAATCTGAAAGAACTGAAACAAGAGCTGAAATGGCGAGGACTGAAGTACTACGAAAGTAACAATGAAACTCTTAAAGAACGTCTCCGGCAAGCCCTTGTGGATGAAGAGGAAGATCCGAACACGTACCTCATTGAACTCAAACCCGATGTTGTAGAGCTCTTGATCACCTTTCAAGAGCAGATGTTGGCTGGCTCTCAGAATGTGATCAATGGTAAATCGCAGAAAGAAACAGATGAAGAAACAAGAGAAGAGACCGAGACCAATAGTTCAACCAACGCTTTTGCTACAGACGTCCATGACGTGAGTGCCTCCATCAGCCAGATAGAACAAGACAACGTCGTGTCTTACCTCAAGCCTGTAGCTGAGGACATTAAAGACATCTGTCAATCTGTCAGTGCTGATGAGAGGAACTCGAATCCTGATGGCTTCACCCAGATGTTTGGCAAGAACTTTGTGTGTCGAGCTTTGCAGGGAGAACGCCAACTCCAAGGAACCCATCGGCAAGGTCTGCACCCAACAGACGTTTGTCCTGCTGACGAGACCATAGTGAGAAGCCCTGATGATGGTCAAGTAAGTGAACTGGAGCCTGATGCTGAAGATGAGGGTCCTTCGCAAGTGGAGTGCTGCCAACTTGCTCCACTAGTTTGCCCTCCGGACGAGCCTGAAGATGATGTGTGCCACTATTTCCCCTCCTGTGGACCTAATACCCATTCCCAAAACCCATCTCTTGAAAGCCCTATGAAACAACCTGATAGGCCAAAGATCTTGGTGACCCCAGTCCTGACATCTTATCCCTCCCCATGTGCTGGCTGGCTGCCTTCAGTAGTGAGCGACCAAAGAAGGCGATGGTTGCTGAATCCAAAGTGCATGGCGATGCAACCACGACGTCTGTGCAACCAGGTGAAGGTCAACTGGAGCAGAAGGAGAAAGAGACATACGCAGTATACAACGCAGATGGCTCCATCGAGATGGCACTATAAGCCCATTGTCGCCCCCACCGATAGACCTCCTCCTGCATCGATTCAACGCCACTGCCCATGTCGTGTGATAGATTTTGTCCGGGACGGACAAATCTGAGAAGGGGGCAGTGTTATGACCCTATTGGCGGCGCAAAAGGATTAACTATTGGCTCAGCTGACACACAGGTGAAACACTCAGGTCAGCGGGGCCATGGACAAGGGACAGTACTACGATTACACGATTACACGCAAATATGACCAATGTTATGGTCATGTGATCGAAAGCCTGCGTGTGCGAGGACACAGTGTGTAGGAAAGCGGCAGTTCAAGACCGGAGAGCGTCGAGACCGGGACTGTTAGTCGGCCATGAAGTCGGTCCTGGTTGAGTCCTCATGTGTCGATGTACAAGTCCAGAAAGAGAGACAGAGTTTTGTACGGTGATGTACAGAGTGACATAATATTTGTTGATGTGCTTGATGCCAATTGTCTAGTATTGGCTGTTATCTACTTATTCACTCATTATTAAAGTACCAGATTATTTGGAGCCTTGTTGTCAAGTTGTTGATGTGTTGTGTTGAGTTTTAGCAGTGTTTACAGAAGGCCTGATTGGGAGAGAGAATCGTAACAATATATATATATATATATATATATATATATATATATATATATATATATATATATATATATATATATATATATATAAGACACCTAAGGATTTATATATATATATATATATATATATATATATATATTTTTTACGAATTTTTTTTTAATAAGGCTTTGAATGAGAAATTGACCCTATACAAAAGAATTAGTCAACGGTTCTCAACCTTTTATGCTCGGCGACCCCTTTTTACAATCCCCCACTTAGCCGCGACCCCCCCCCCTCCCGCACACACACACAGCAATAGAAGAATAGACAATAACAATCCATTTTTTCAATGGTCTTTGGCGACACCTGGCAAATCGTCAATCGACCCCCAAGGGGGTCGCGACCCACAGGTTGAGAACCACTGAATTAGATCAATAAGATAATCATTATATGAAATCAGACCAGGTTCACATCACCATCAAACTTCACCACCACTTTCACCTATCCCTTGGTCTGCTGGACCGTTGGGGCACCATACAAGATCTGTGAACCTTCTTTCTCGATTCTCCTCCGTCATTTTCCTTTGATATAATTTCATTGATATTCTTTCTGAAAATATTGAAACCTGCATTTTTACCTGTCTGGGTGGACCATTACTGTTGCCGATTTTGAGTTTGTGTTTCCACATACACTAGTCTTTGTAACCTTTTTTTTTTTACACTTTACTTTAAAGTTACACTCATTTGAGGCTCGACCCTACCCCAAATAAAAATTTCACGCATTGATTTCTTTTTCTACCATTCTGTGGGCTCCATTAATATAGTAGCAGATTTAATGGTTGACATACAATTTTAAATAGGAGAGTAGCATAATATTACACTGTAGACACCCCAGAATCTGAATTTTCTAAACTTTCATATTAAGGAAATAATGCTTAGCGCCCGTATCCCGCTGGGTGAACTAGTTGAAGCGCCCCCTTCCTAGCTGGTAAGGGAGTACTGTTAACGCCGCCTTTTGTTGAATGGTTCGTTCGCTTGATTCTGTTTTGCTGCTAGGTGGATTGTTGAAGGATCCATAGTTGGTGCCCTGGTCAGGGTTGTCCCTTGTTTATCCCCTGTAAGATCATAAAAAAAGAGTCATACATAAGCACTGGCGTAGCAAGGTTCTCATGGGCCCGGGTTCAAGGATACGATTGTGGGGCCCCTTACATTGAGTAAAACAAATCTAGCTATCAAGTATGCATCAGTACATTTTTTAAAAGGCATTCTTTTGTCAGTAGTACCTTCTAGAAGTAATGGTGTCATTACATTCGATCTCACTTCTTGCTTACTTAGACTTAGGTCCTCCCGCGTTCTTTGGTCCAGAAATCAATACCTTTTGTTTTTATTTTTTGCCTTTGTGGGTCCCTATTGATCATGCTCCTGGGTTCATTGAACCCCTTGGCGCCATGATTACTACGCACAGGGGCGGCCTTAGCAGTGTGCGGGGCCCTGGGCAAATGTCATATTCGGGGTCCTGAACAGTAAGGGCAGACTATAGGTATATATCGTAACATACGTCACGCTAACGGGATCGTCCGCCTTATTTTTGTTATAAAACATACTACCTTACGTAAGTAATGCACTACTGGCCTTTTAAATACACTCTATAAGTGTTCCGTACTTCTGGATCCGATACATCCACAAAACGCTATGTTTTTACATCCGCTCTTTAACATCAAGCGTGCAGTCAATGATGACATTAAAATATGCCATCAGGTCTATACGTTTGTTTTGAATCCTATATTCGAGGTTCTGGTATAGTGAATCTCGGCGTTCTTAATTCGTCGAAGATATTATTATAGGCCTATGGTTGGGTCGAATTTGTCAAGCATCTCAACCAAGCCTAAAAACTGACCGTTGTTCGGTGCATTAAGTTTCTTTGTTCCCCAACGAAATGTGCTGTTAATTTTTTTGGCAAGGTACTGAACTATAGCTAGAATTCTTGCTAAGAATGTGCGCCATTCAACTCTGAAGGATCATCCGAAACATTAAAAAACCTTACAAAGATTTTAACTTGATTTACAGAAACCTGCTGAATTTTATTACCAAGATGGTTCCAGTCGCAGCAGCTTTTATTTGCTAATTGGAATCCAGTAGCTATCGTTCCAAACAACTTACTAGGAAAAGAAAATACTGCCTTTAGTCTTTGGTATAAGAACAAAGTGTACAATAGGAGCCACAGTGGTCTATTTCGCAAATCAGACTTTCTAATGAAAAAAAATATCTTCACTTTTTTTTTGAACTGAAACACGGGTTTTCTCACGGCCATGTTATTGTTATTAATATTTTATTGTTATTATGGAAAGGCTTCCAAAATATTACAATTGTAGTTAATGATAACTGGTCTGGTTTTCGAACCTGACGGTGACAAAGTAATCTCCTATCGCTAGAATCCCCTTAGGCGCTGGGCTCCTTCAGGCGCAAGGCCTGGGGCGGTTGCCCCACTTGCCACTCCCCTAAGGCTGCTACTGACTACGCCACTGGTCATAATTTAAGGTGGTTTTGGACAGACGACAAAATATCAAGATCTAGTTCAAACACCCAGCTTGTTCAATACTGCTAAAAGCAAGGATAAGTAGAAATACAAACTTCCGTTACGATTTCCACCTTTGATATCCGGTCATTATTCTCTATAAACATGAAGTTAAAGTCCATTTTATTAGCTTATATTTTATTTTTCGTGTCTACATTTGCCTGTTCTGGGGCAGATGGAGTGTTTGGCTGTGGAGGTTTTGTAAAATCTGATGTGGATATAAATTATTCATTAGTTGAGGTGAGATCTAGACTCTTAACTAAACTAAAACTAACTTACCACCAGTTCAAGTTGAGTCTGACTCTGAGTTGAGTCTTGACTCTTGAGACTTGATTAATTTAGTAGAATTTAGTACTAAGTTAACTAAGTCTAAGGCCTAAGATACTACGACTACTGTACTGAGTAACTACTCAGACTACTTACTACTGAGACTACTCTCTACTCTTAGTCACTTAGTGAACTTAGTCTTATTTAGTTAATTAGTATTAGTTACTAGAGTTAGACTAGTTTATGCTATTCGGACACCTATAGTCTATAGTATAGGCCCAAATTTGAAAGTTTGACTTTGACAGCGCATTTTTGGACAATGGTTCAACATAGAAAAGAAAATGAAGTATCAAAATCTTCTTTAGTTTAAGGAGAATAAGGATGACTACTTATTATTTGTACCCCTAAACTATATTTGTTATTATATTGTTATAAACTTGGTGGTGGCACAGAGAGGGGTAGTGGTGTGTGTGTAGTCAGACGACGCAAATCGCCCCAGGCCAGCGGTAGACAAGCGGTCAACCATGACGAGCTCCGACGGTCAACCGAGTCGAGTATCAACAGGACGGTTCGGGAAGGATCGCCGTCGTGAACAGAGCTCATGAGCGTCACGAGAGTTGTAGTCATATGACCACCTCGAAACGTCGAGCGGCGTTCTGTCCGGTTCGAGAAGGCCAGTAGGGACCCTATATAAAGAGCGGAGGTGTCGCAGTCAAGACAGTCGAGAAAAGGGGCTCAATACAGCAAGGTTCACGGCAGGGGTTCAGAGCCCGGTTCACTACAGTCCGGTCGACTACAGCACAGTTCAGCGGTGTGGTTCTGTACGGAGCATTACGACGGTTCAGTGCGGAGTACTATCAAGTACAGTTGAGACGAACGGCGTCTTGATCTTGGTCTGTGATCGAGTCCGACACAACGAGCCTAGTGTGTGAAGTCAGTCCTGAACTGTTGAACCCAGTGAAAGCCCAGAACGAGACGGAGAGGCCAGTGCAAGAGTTGATACGGCGGAATGGTGTTATCGAAGAGGTATTTGTACGGTCTTGTGTTACGTGCTGCCAATTGTACAGTATTGGCTGTTATTTCTTCAACTATTAAAGTGTTACGTTACTTTGGAGCCCTGAGTTGTCAAGTTCTTTAAGTTGGTGGTGTATGGTGCAGTTTGCAGAGAGCCTGGATAGTGAGATTCGTAACAATATTTAAGGTCAAAGAGGCTGTGTGTGTTTTCATTTAATTCGGACAAATTTGACCCACATTATTTGATTCCGGATAACATTATTTATTTCTGACAGTCTCTATACTTAGGCCTCAATAAACTCAGATTTTAATTCTTTACTAACTAAATTTTAAGATCCCCAGGCATAACCCCTCACATTAAATCATTAAGATGTTTTGGAATTATGCATAAATACGAACACAAAAGTAAAAATATGAACACACTTATTCTACCAAAATTAGGTCACTGGGATAGTGACTTCATACCGACTTTAAGACTTATTTTATGTTTGAATTGTTTGCATGATTAGATGTGTGTTGAATGTTTGTGTTTTTTAGCGGCTCCCGTAAGGGGAAAAAGCCGCTATTAGGTTTGTGCAAAATGTCCGTCTGTCCGTCTGTCACACTCAGATCTCGAAAACTAGAAGAGATATGAAAAATATTATTTCATCATTAAATCCGGCTTGAAAAGTTTAGGTGCAACGGCTACTTTTGGTTTTCTAAAAGCAAACCGTTTAATTTATAAAATTAATTATGCAAGCGATTTTTTCATAAAAATACACCAATTCTAAAACAATTACGTAAATGTAAGGGAGGCAATGTTACAATATGCTAACAAAGATGGACAATTTTTGTGTATTTTCAGTATCACTAAGTCAAATATATTTTTAAAATGTACAGGAAATGTTTACAACAAATACAAATAATAGTTAAAGACGTTTTTTCTGGTCAACTAGCTGCTAAAATTAAAAGAAAACATTTCTGTTTGTTTATAAAGGCTAATAATGCACTTTGTATGTAAATATCACGCACATTTTTTTAAATGGACTTTTTATGCAGTGATTTTCGTGCAGTAGCGTAACGTCGCAACATGATCAGGTGCTAAACCAATTCCTTAAACTTTTTTTAAAAATCAGATTTTATTTATTTTTTGTTTAGTGCCCCCATCCGAATAAAAGAAGCTTATTTTTGTGCGTTTTGTCTGTTGGTCGGTCTGTCCGTCACGATTAGATTTAAAAAACTAGAACTCTAAAAGCTATTGAAAATCTGATTTACCCTTTAATGTTCCTCCCATAACATCTCAATAGTTTTAAGTATCTAAAATTGATTGTTCCGGATTTTTTTGTGCAAAACTAATCAACGCCAACAAATGTTTGTTTGCTCTTCTAACTTATATTACATTCAATTTCCATGCTTAAATGTTGCAAAAACACATTATCAATAATATGTTGTTCCGTTTTTTATGTAAATAGCATATTAATGCTAAATCATAATCTCTATACTGACTTATATTTCATTAAGTGTAAAAATGTTCCGGATATTGTTTTATAAAACATGAATTATGCATAATGATTGTTTGAAATCGCATAAGGTTTTTAAAAAAAGTAATTTACTAGAATTGATTACTGAAAATTACTTTTTAGACATTTAATTTTCTTGTAAAACATAACATAGAAGTTTTGTAATCGATAAAGAAAGTTCCGGATTTTGTTTCTTACAAATCGTCGCCAGAAATTTCCGAATTTATTTAAAAATCTACTAACGCCAAATAATTGTTTGAACTCCCTCTTCTAATTAATAAACAAATAATCTTCTCATTTACGAAATAATGTTTTTACGGATTTTTATGAAAAATATTTTAACTCACTACTCTCTTACAGTACATTTAACTTTCTACCTAAAACATTAAAAAATCTAATTATCGTTAATATTATGTTCCGATTTTTAAGGAAAACAGAATCCAAACACCAAAGTAAGGTATGAAAATCTCTCCACGTGGCTGTAGTACATCTAATTTTTATACGAGACCATCCAAAAAATTTAATTAACGGTATTACATTTATCTGAAATTCTCTTTTTCTTTTACTATTTATACAAACATCCGGAACAATCTATTATATAAACTTTTCAATTGTGTTCATACCTAAAAATTATTGCGATGTTTTGAAACGTAAAATAAAGGTTAATCAATTTTTAATAACTTTTAGTTGTTTTTTTTATATCAAGATAACGGACAGACAGACTGACAGACAAAACGCAAAAACAATGCGGCTTTGATCCTTTTTAAATAATATCTATTAGAACTCAGTGCACCAATGTCTATGAACCCTCGTTAAATATCTCGTGTAAATAAAGATATTTTTTTTTATGGTACCGGTAGGCTACTAGCCTATTGTGAGGTAATGGAATTTTTTTTCTTTGACGTCATATGAATGGACTCTTTAAATGTAATGTTAAAAGAACGCACTCGGTGCACCAATGTCTGTTAACCCTCGAAAAAATTGCTTGTATTAATGAAAACATATTTTAGTCTAACTAAGCCGTGTGACGTAGTGTTTTTTTTTCCTTTGACGTCACATGGAATGAATTCTTTAAATGAAATGCTAAAAGAACGCACTCGGTGCACCAATGTCTATGAACACTCGAGAAATGGCTCGTGTTGATAAAGGTGATTTTTAGTCTAGCTAGGCCTTGTGACGTAGTGTTTTTTTTTTCCTTTGACGTCATATGGAATGAATTCTTTAAATGAAATGCTTAAAGAACGCACTCGGTGCACCAAAGTCTATGAACACTCGATAAATGGCTCTTATAGATGAAGGCGATTTTTAGTCTAGCTAGGCCGTGTGACGTAGTGTTTTTTTTTCCTCTGACGTTATATGGAATTAATTCTTCAAATGAAATGAAAAAAGAACTCGGTATAGTAATGTTTATTAAGCCTCGTTATGTGACTCGCGTTTAAAAAAGGAATGATATCTTGATTTAGATCTAATCTAGATTTTTTAAACTAGATCTAGATTTTTATTACAGTATATCTAGATCTAGATTTTTATTACAGTATATCTAGATCTGGATTTATATTCTAATTAAAATTATTTTAGAGTCTAGATCTAGAATTTCTAGATCTAGTTTAGACTAAAATAGACTAGATTAAGATGTAGAATTTCAATTTCTAAACTTAAAGTGTAAAAAAAAAGTGTAGATTTTCATTTCCAAACGTTTTGATCAATATTGTAATGTTTTAATATACTAAAACTAATCTACTATTTTTTTATTAAATTTAAATTTAAATTTACGACAAATGAATCTTTGAAACATTATTACTTTTGACCATCGGATGGCTGCCTGGTCGTGCGGTTTGCGCGCTGGACTGTCGTTCAGATTTATGGATGGCCCAGGGTTCAAACCCTGCCCGCTCCCATCCCCCGTCGTCCTGCGGGAGGTTTGGACTAGGAAGTAATTATCTTCAACTCTGAAGGAACATCCGAAACGTGTAAAACATTTTACATCAAAATTAAATCACCTCTTGAATATTATTTGCGAATATGCAGATCCGACAGGGATCCGACTTCGATGGGGGCCGCCTCTGAGTTTGTGTAACACAAACTCTCTTTGTAATCTTGTTGTTTCTTAATTTAATAAATTTCTAATACATACAGATGTCAGATGATCTTTTGTAGTATAGTACAGGTTAGGATAGCCATTCTTGCCTAACTGAATCCTCTATATTCTCTCTATATTAATCTAGATGTATCTCTAGTAGGTCTAGATCTAAGCCTAAGCATTTAACTTCATTCAATGTACCAAGCTCACTCCAAACATTTGCCCATTTATTCTCTATTAAAAAAACAACAACAAACGAACAAATATAATATAAGATCATTTTTTATTGATGTCCAAAACTGGCTGTCCGAAATAAATTTTGGTAATAAAATCGTAATTTAATTCAGACACCCTTTTAATTTTTTATTTGTATGGAATCAGACAACTTGGCTTATAAATCAAATAAATCAGCTCTAAAAACAGAATAAATATTGCCGGGCTCATTAGTATAGACTTAGCCAATCAAAAAATATAGTCTTAACCCTAGGAAGAGGTAAAGTCATCCGGGTAACGTAGGAAAAAACAACAACATAACTAACAAATTTGAAATTAGTTTTTCTTACATAAAAAGACAGCTAAATGGAAGGGTCAGAATCATTGGAAAATGGACAAGCACATTATACAGTGCGCTAGTTCTATAATAAATATTAAAATAATTATTTAATGACCACAAAAACGTTGAATGTCTGAATTCATGTAATGTCCGAAATAAATAAACTACTATATTAGTCTTACTGAGTCTTAGTACTCTTAGTCTAGTCAGAATGATATAATATATAATATAATTATAATCTAAGATTTAGATTAGTCACTGTCTAGTCAAGTCTAGTGTCTTACTGTCTACTTACTACTAACTACTAGATGATAGATCTAGTTTTAAGTTTAGACTAGAGTCACTAGACTAGTCACCTTCAGTGAAGTCCAGTAGGGAATTGACACCTACGTGGGCGCCATTATCCTGTTGGTCGTTAGAAAGGCTTTTATCCAACAACCAGGCCTGGACAAGGGATTCTCCACCCTGAGTCCTGTCTGAGGACTCCCAGCACTAGAGAGCCATATTGGTTGAATGGGCTAAAACCGGGCCATGCCGCATACACAGCGCACCGTCCTCGTTCCTGGACCACACTCGCTACAAGTGGCAGAGAACAGCGCTGACTGCGGGGAGTTAGTCTCATATTCTTATAATGTAACCGTCACTGTTCTGTACAGGGACCGCAACTCCAGCCACGGGTCTCTGATGATGACCACCTTTGTGGAACGGTGTGCAGGCTACTTGTTCCATCCCTACTCCCGAGTGAGATAAAAAAAAACAAAAGCTCACCCAGGGGGTCCTGCAAGGAGCCTGGCTCGCTACTCGTACTTAGCCTATCTAGTTCCACTACTAGACGTTTCCACCAGAGGCGCCTGCTGAGGCGACGGGTAGCTGGAATCCTCCGGAGACTAGTCACCAGTCTAGTCTAGACTATTAAAATTCATAATTCAGATCTATTCTTGATTAGATTTTGTTTATGGGATGATCATGATCATGATGGTTCCACGACAATTCGTTCACCCAACTATTCGCCCACCTGACTTATCGCTCACTGACAATTCGCTCACAGACTACTTGTTCACAGACAACTTGTTCACCGACAACTTGTTCACCGACAGTTGCTTCATGACAAATCGTTCACTGACAATTCATTCACAGAGAAATCGTTCACTGGATAGTAACATATTGTTAATTTTATGTATTTAATTATATATTCTCGTCGCATGTTTAATTTGTTAATATGTAAATGCGTAGATGAATGTAAAAAAACAATGACTTGTCAATGAACCATTTCTCCTTTTATAAGTAATGGTTCCCTGTCCGATAAAGTTTTATTACTTCTAGAGCTGCCATTTTGTCTAGCACTTAACTAGGTGATAACTAGATTAACCAGCTGAATGGGTAGATAAAAAAGGGGGGAGGTATAGGTAGAGGAAGGCCCTAAAGAGTGTTGACATAAACGGCCTGATGGAATAGTTCCATAGGTATATCAATTAAACATCTGGACCGCTATTAATTAAAAAGATAAGCAAAAAAGTCTACATGATGGGCATGAGTGTAAAAGAAGGCCTACATGATGAAGTAAAAATGTTGCCTTCTATAGTAAATGAGGGCCCTTTAAATTTTTCAGCTAGCTTATTGTAACAGTAAGATCACATTTTTTAAAGTATAATTTTTATCACATACTGTCCTCATTAACAAAGAATTAACAAATAAAAAAAAAACAACAAAGAAACTCAGAGTAGGCCTGATCTTTAGCAATCAAAATTTTTTTTTTTGGAAGTAATAGCTACAAAAGTTTTAATGTAAACAAAGTAAGTGTATTTTATTTAAGATAAGATCTAGATTAATCTGATTATTCTATATATCTAAAATCTAGGCTAGAGTTAGTAGAGTGAGAGTAGGTATCTTAAATCTTATATTCATATTATAATATCTAGGTACTCATGAAGGTTAGCATCTTGGTGAATCTGGATTCTAGTACTTACTATTATGTCACGACCCCTTTGAGGGTCGAATCACGATTTGCCAGTGTTCACCTAAAAGACCATTGAAAATATGGATTCTTTTTCTGCAGCATTACACATTTGCTGAATCAAATCTATATTATTTCTATGGTGATGTATTGAATAGTCATCATTTAATCATATATAATAATTTAATGCTTCATATAGCCCATGTTATTAAAAGTAATTGTCACTGCATTATTTTGGATGTTCATGGGTGACATTGGGTTCATATTACAATGTTATAATGTAGGCATTATTAGGATGAAGATTTGTAATGTAAACATTTAAACACCTCTTTTTATGTTATCAATTATAGACATTACTGTGACAAGTCAAAAGCTTGCAGAGTCACTCAAATTTATCACAGCATTAATCATTATTTACTATTATTTATTTATTTTATTTTAATTATTTCTCCGCTCTATCTCCAATTTCTTCACCCGCCCCACCTTTTCCTCTTCAGGCTAGACTTGGTCCACCACCTTGGCGTCCTTTCATTTATCTGCCCTTGATCGGGGGAAGGTAAACATACAATCTCTTTGGTCTTATCCGCCGGATGTCTGACAGCCGCAGTTGGCACCACCTTGGGTAGAATGCAAACCAATCTCCCCCCCCCCCCCTCTCCCACGTCTCTCTTTGATCAAAGAGATTACTCGGGTCAACATGCCTCGTGACACTCCAAGGTGTGACTCTTGTCGGATTCACCCACTTGTAAGATAATTCTTAGCCTAGGACATTTCCTGTTTCCGCCCTTATCTCCCGGCCTATATAAGGTGGAATAAGGCGGAATAGACACTCTCTCATTTCTCATTCTATCTGAGCAATCGAGTCTGGACTAATTCATTTATTCTTACTCCTAGAGGAATACCTGGTGGTAAGCCGAACTTAATCACAAGTTCCATCTTAATTACTTTGTGCATATTTCTCACTGGATTTTATCATCTGTATTTTGCTTATTTCATTTATGTTTAATTAGTGCATTGTGTATTTCTCACTGTCGTAAGTAGAAAACATAAACATATATGTATTTATGTATTGCATTAATCTATTAATGCTACGTTGCTCAATTGATCGTTGATGCAACCATGTATGTATTTGTACATCTCATTTTATTTCCTTTATCTCGGCTGACCGCCTTGATAATTTTGCTAGCGCACTAACACTGCGCTTAGAGAAGATATATGAATTATCTCCCCTTTACTCATTTTACTGTAACGAGAGTTGCGCCACTTGAACAGACACCCTCTCCATTCAAGCGGGCTCCATTGTTCTTGGCCGACGGTCGTATGTAAACAAACCGTCATGGTGGCTGACCCTCGCCCATTTTTCCCTTCCCCCCTTTTCTATTCCAACTTGTGTTGTTTATTTGAGATCATTATTTCCCCTTTTATGTATATTTTTATATTGCTACTATCAGCCATCTATTTTCCAAATCCCATTTGTCATCATCTCCCTATTGTGCTCTAAAGCAATTTTACCAATCTGACGAATGCACCTCAGTCGAGGGCATCGATAAGATGCATGAGAGACATGTCCTAATCTGTCTGCCTATTTACCTGCCTATTCATTTGGCATTATCTGCCTATTTATCGGATCACTTGCCCACTTGCTATTGAGTATCATCTACTGCCTATGTGGATCTATGGATCTACTCAACTCTACTACTTGGCGCTATCGGATCTATTTGCCCGCCTATTCGACAGCCCACCTGTCAACTTATTAGTTGCGACATCCCTATAGACCCAGATCTGCGCGAGACCTCATAGCTACGCCAAACCCTCCGCAACTCACTGGACTTATCCTGTCAACTACGCTGCCCACGGCAGATCAGCTCTGCCCGCAGTACACTTGTGCCCACGGTAGCCGGCCACCCGCCCTACTGTGCCCACTACAGATATCAGAACTTTGGATTGAGACTCCACAAGAACTATATCACTGGCGTCCCTCTACCCGCTAGAGTGCCACCTCCAGCTGCAGAACCTCAAGCCAGGACACAGCCAGCTGCGACTCAACAGGACAACCAGCTAAGTTCAGAAGACAAAGTGACATACTCTCTTATTAAGTGCTAGAGTGATGATTAGATATATTATTGCTTAGAGATAGATGCAAACCCTCCCCCTTTTTATTCTTCTGTGTAAATATTTATGTAAATAAATATTCTTCATTTTTAACTTTGTATCTATCTTTCATCGCTTGTCTCGTTGCGTGTCTGCTCCCGATTTGTATGCTGACGGGTTGGTGTGTGATCCTATCAAAAATAATCATCCCCTAGACATTAAACGCGCCAAACACACGTCACTTTCCCCAACCTGTCACAGTTACTTCAAAAAAGAAGATAATTATGTCCTCTCATAAATGAGGAAATAACTCTTGATTTTATAATAACTCTCTATAGTGACTGCTATCAAATCTTGTTCTCTACTAACTTTCTCTAGTGACTGCTTACAATGACTTCCCTTTACTAACTGCTATGAAGGATCTGGATAGCCCAAGGTTAAGTAAAAGTATTCACTCTCATAAACTTGAGTGTTTTGAATTAAACTCAAATTGAAATAGGGTGTTCTACTCAATGGCACCAACTTTGAGATAGTGACAGTAATATTTTCATTATGGAACAACCCATGAAAATGGATCTTGCACAATAGAAATATATTGTATATATAACAGTAGATTAATAAAATTTAATAGTTCTAGTAACATTCGATTCTTTCAAATGTATACACTGATGTTTTATCTTTGATAAACTTTTTGTTGCAGGTCAAACTTTACACTCCACATGGGAGCATCAAGTATCAAACTGACTGTGCTCCTAACACTGGATACTATCTTATACCACTCTACGATAAAGGGGATTACATTTTAAAGGCTGAGCCTCCACAGGGATGGGGATTTGGTAAGTTTGTCCTCATTAAGGAATCAGTTATCTTTGGGGACCAAATTGCATAGGTTACGATTCACAAAAAACTTTTAAGAAAATGGGACATATTATTTAAAGCTTTTTAAATTTTAAAATTATTCTTCCTTGGTAGGGTTCTATCTTTTAGTCAAGTTTCTGCATTTAATGCAGATAAATATGTTTCTTTTAATGTCAATAACGTAAAACATTTTAAATATAAACTTGAGTAATTTGTCTTGATAAAAAGGAAATCTGTTTTATCTGTGATAGAAAAAATAACAATGTGTTAATATTGTCTATTATTCATTGCTCTACTTGTACAGAACCAGTTAGCGTGGAGCTGAAAGTTGACGGAGAGAATGACCCTTGTAGCAAGGGAGAAGACATCAACTTTAAGTTCACTGGCTTCTCTATTAGTGGCTTGGTGAGTTTAACATAAACATACCTTCTTTCATTATCATTAGTGACACCATCCACTTGTGCTTCTGTAATGACTTAATTGACTTACTGATTACCAGAACCTTCATTTTTTTTTTTAAGGTTGCAAGTTTTGGCCAAACTGTTGGACCATCAGGTGTTCAACTTGAGCTGCTATCACTGTCTAAACCAGATTTTCATCAAAAAGGTTTTACCTCAGAGCAAGGAGTGTGAGTATACATTTTTTTCAGAAATTGTTTTATTTAATTCCAAAGTGATTTGTTTTGTTTGCATATTTTGTATATGATGGATGCTACTCATAAAACAGTTTTTTATTTCATTGGCTTGTTGTAATACTTTGAATTTGCATTCAAGAAGTTGCAATTTACTGAAGAGTATTGTATACTTCAAATATTTGTGTCACATTTTGCAGGAAGCATTGACTGTATTTAGCATTTGCTATGCTATTCTTTTCCAGCTTTTCTTTCTCAAATGTAATGCCTGGAGATTATAAAATTAAAGCATCACACCCTGTATGGCAGTTTCAAAAGGTACTTAGTTAAAAACTTTGAAATCAACATTTAGCATTACTTTTTTGTTTAGGAATAGTCATTATCAATTTACAGCTTTTAGAATTGGTGTGCACAAGAAAGGTATCTGTTAGAAAGGTATCTGTTATAGCTATAGTAATTTGTTCCTTAAGGACTAAATATTGCCTATGATTTTAACTGGCATATATACCACAAAATATTTTTTATCGTTCAAGTGTTTTGCTCTAAGACCAAAAGTTGTATTTTCTGAACATACAAATGTGATTGTGATTTTGCTTGACTGATAGTGATGGGAACTAAACTAACTTTTAAAAGTTAAACTAAAACTAGTTTTAAACTAAATTAAAGTAGTTAAACTATTAGTTTATCATGAATTTCAAAAGATAGTTAAACTAAACTAAAGAAAGTTAATTAAACTATAACAAACTTTTCATAACTTTTTTTTGTTGGGGGGGGGGGAGGGCAGGGTTGAACTAGACCTATATAAGATATTATCATCCGACCGCATGCCTACGGTAAGGTTCAATCTTATTCTTTTAACATTCTAGTAATATTTATCTATAATAAAATCAATAAAGAATATGTTTCTTACATAAACGTTTAATGCACAATAAATTTTTTTAAAATTCTAAATAAATATGTGTGCTTGTATTTTTGCCTTGAATTAAAACCTTTCAAAAATAATGGTACTCTTTTAAAAAAAAATTATGTTCACTTATTATATAACGGAAAATCTTACTTATACCGGTAAAGTTTAAAATCTCATTAAATAACATACTTTTAGAATTTCAAATTTAGATCTAGTAACCAAAGAAATAGAAACAAAATCGTTGGAGTTTTTAAAACCTTTGACCTGTATAACTATTTTATAGTGTAAAATACATGCTTGACTAACCATGCGGATCATGACCACTAAAAATACAACTAACACTATTGCATAACCGTTAAACAGGCAAGGGAAAAAAACAGGGTGATCTTGTCATTGTGGACTGCACACTCAGTACACTATATAGACCTACACGTGTACGTCAATCTGGCCAGGTTGTTAAAATCAGTCGGACACACCGTCTATTTACTTTCTGGGCAGGGAGGGTGTATAACTATTTTAGTGTAAAGATATATCTACGAACATGCTTGACT
Organism: Biomphalaria glabrata; assembly: GCF_947242115.1. Classification (NCBI taxonomy): domain Eukaryota; kingdom Metazoa; phylum Mollusca; class Gastropoda; family Planorbidae; genus Biomphalaria; species Biomphalaria glabrata. The sequence goes on along the minus strand of NC_074724.1, from coordinate 24,433,560 downwards.
AGCCACTAGCCAAGCCAGTGTGTTATTTTCTTGTCTGACCACTCCACATTAAGCAAACACTATTGCATAACGCTTATTGCAGGGAAGTCTTGCAGTATTATCGAATACACATGTACAGTACACTAGGCCTACATGTGGTCATGTGTATGTTTAGCTGACCAGGTTGTTAAAATTAGTTATGGTCAGAGAGGGTGTGGATTAAGATTTTTTTTCTAGAGTTGATTACCCTAATGCCTTTAGATCTGTATGTTGATTTAGACTTAATAGATCTTAATAATAAGTCTTAAGACTATAAAAAGGGTGTATGCCTACTTGATGTTCCTGCAGTAAAAAAAATATTGTTTGCCGCCAATGATTAAAACCACTAAATATTGACCTAACTCACTAATCAGATTCCCACTAGAAACAGAAATTAAAAACCTCCACGTGGCTCACAAAAAATTCGGAACAACCTGATTCATAATACTGCATAGAAGCTTTTGGCAAAAAATGTTTTACATTTTATAATACTGCTACTTTCAAGTGCAAATATTTACTCCCATAACTTCTACCAGCATCTTACTTAACCCTCTTCAAATGCAGACTGACTAAATAGTTGTTAACTGCATCTTTATTTTGATAATCAAAGTTATTGATATCACATGACCAGAAAACAGGAGTGCATTTCAACCCTGACCACATGTTGAAAAGTTTTACAAATTTTGATTAAACGTTTTAGTTAGTAACTAAAAAAAATTAATTAAACTACGATTTTAACTAAACTTTTTTTTTCTAGTTAAACTAAAAGTTTCTAACTTTTTAGTTAACTTTTGCCCATCACTACTGATAGACATAGTTGTTTTCAGAATGTAGCAGTGCCACTTTCACAACCTGTATTTTCTACTGAGTTCAAATAAATTGTTAATTAAATTATACTTATAACAATCTGTATACATGATCTTGTCAGGGTTCGTAGCACTCCTAAAATCTCCTAAAAAAAAATGAAAAGAAAAAATCATAAAATTGCCAGAATTCTCCTAAAATTTTGTCCACTCTACTAAAAATTTTTACCCAATATTTCTTTTAAATATAATTGTGCGAGACACACACACGCACACACACATATACGCACACACACACACACACACATATATCATATATTTCATCCTCAAAAAACCTCCTAAATCTCCTAAAATTTTGTCATGGAAAAGTGCTGCCAACCCTGTCTTGTGTATTTTTGTGTGTTTTGTCAAAAAATCTTAGTTGGTTAATAATTGTTACTTTCCTTAAACAAGCATTTATTCTTAAAGACTCAGATAAACTCATACCCTGTAAAATGTGAATAAAACTGACTAATGGGTCTATTTAATTTAAGCTTAATCTGTTTAATTTATCAATGCCAAGACTATAATTCAACTCTTTGTGACTTCAGGATGAAGTAACTGTGCAAGTGAAGAATGACAAAGTCAACATTGGAGCAGGTATAATTATTGGTGGATATGATGTCAGGGTGAGTTTTTTTGACACAGAAGTTCACACAGAATTTTTAATTTCTTTTTGTAAACTGTTTTTGGGATTTTACGTCCGAGCGATGATCTTTTCCCTTTGCAACTTTTCTTGTGACCAAAGGGCCAATCCTTGATACACATATGCTTAAGCCCAGAAATTGTATGACTGGGTACTTCTTAACTTAGAGTGTCAAGTCCCAGGAGAGAGACTCTATTTCTGAGCACACCATACTGTAGAGTGTATCATGAATTTAGTAGGGAAATGAGAATTTAGTTGGTCATTATGACTTTTCAAATACTGTCATGTCATGTGACTTAACATATATCTATGGGCAGGTTTACTGTTACTTATTTAACTTGTACAATCATGTTTTAAAGCTAAAGAAAAAAATTATTTTTAATGAATTAAAATTAAAGCATCTGGTATACAGCCATGAAAAGTTCTTTGTCTGTGTAATGAACATACTCAGAATTGTCTCAAATGAAAACAAAACAGAATCAACTTAATTATAAAGCTATACAATGATTATTTTGTGCTGTTCATTTAGGGGGAAGTAACTGGTGATGGTCAACCCATGAAATCTGTGAATTTTATTCTTTACTCGGAGACGCAGCCTTTGCCTGTAAGTTTAGGAGTTTTAAAATTGTTCTTGTTCATTAAAATTTTTTTTGTTTGTTTTTTTTTTTTTTTGTTGTTTTTTTGTTTCATGAGATGGTTCCTGAACAATCAGTTCAAGAAAATATTAATTTGATAATAAGAAATACATTGACAATATATTTTTTATACCCTTATTACAGTCTATGAAGTTGAGTATATCTAGTCTAGCCACCATCATAATTCTTATTACTGGTGGAATGAGTTGTTTGTAGAGGGCTTAACAATGATAGTCCTAAACGTTTTAAACAGCAGTGTTCCAGCCATCTAAAAAGTTTACTTTAGAGCAGGCATGTCAAACTCATTAAGGTGTATGGGCCGCATACAAACTTACCATGACCTGAGGTCCCGCATCCAAATATCAGTTGCAAAACAGCCTACTAGTTTTATGTAAATTAGAAACAAAACAATAGAATACAATAATTAATGGCAATCCTGTCCCTTAGTTAGCTAAATGTGTAGTACTATTTTCATAATTAAAAATTAAAATTAAAAATTAATATGATTACATATTATTTTCTTTGTTCTGATGCTTGACATCTTTTATAGGATACAAGCTTATTAATGTCATGTTGAAGTTTGTTTTCCACATGACACTTTCATCACTGATGACAAATATTGATGAGATAATCTCGAACGGTGATGTGCTTTTCATTATAGAAAAGAACTTTTTCATTTTGGCACAGCCAATTCTATATATTTCGATTTCAACAAAGAATCTGCTATTCTCTCAGCTCTAGTGCACATTACCAGCAGCAATTTCAGAATCAAATGAGAATGGAGATACAAACAACGAAAATTCCTGCTCGTATGGAACGAAGTCACGAAAACAGTTATTGAAAGCATCTACTTACGATTCCAGGTGTAAGACACATTGATCAAATGCTGTAGCCTTATTTAATCTTTTTAGTTCCTAACACGTTGAGAAGTGAACAAGATTTCCTCTTCATATTTGGTTTATCCACATTCGTTATTTTGCTCGTAAGCACTTCACATGATTACACGCAGTTGTGACAATTTTGTCTTTACTTTGAAGTTTCAAATTCAAGTCAAGCAGGTGAGATCAACTGCTAATGCCAAATCCTGAATCCATTCGTCAGTTTGGAAATGTTCAACAGGTTCACCTTTCATGTTCAGAAACAATACAATTTCCTCACGAAGTGCAAAAAATCTCTTCTATACTTTATGACATGAGAGCCAGCTGACTTCTGTGTAGTAGGGGGCACAATCAAATTCGTGTCCAATGTCATCCAGAAACAGTGAAAATTAGCGAGGATTGAAGCCACAGGTACTAATAAAATTGATAGTAACTGAAACCGGTCTTATGACATGTTGGAACTGTAATTGCTGTGTGCAGAATGTTTCTTGGTGAATGATGCACTGAAAATGAGGAAATTTAAACTTAGCATCAGTTTCTCTTATTTTTTGCAAGTAACTTTGCATCAAAACCATTTCATTTCATGGTTGGTGCGCCATCCGTTGTTAGACTAGCCAGCTTTACCAAAAGTAAATTGTACTGCCATATCAATCCCTGTTATTTCTCAAAACATCCTTGCTTGTTATGGTATTATGCATAGAACAGAGCTCAAATAGAATCTCAAAATTCCTATCACAGGCCCTTATGAATATAGCCAACTGTGCTACACCCATTACATCAGTTGACTCATGGAGAGCCAATGAAAATAATTCAAAATCTTTAATTGTTCACGTAATCTGACTGACATGTCATTTATTCCATCTGCCACAGTGTTCCGAGTTAATGCTATTTCTGTGAATGCTTTCACCTTTTCTAGGCAAATTACTTCGGCTTTAATGACACACTCCTTCATAAAATCACATTCACTAAGTGATTTACTACGGCTTGCAATTAAATTTGACAATATGTAGCTTAAATTGCTTTCACTGCAGACACACTCTCGTTGTTCAGTTTAACAAATACTATTTTTCGATTCAAGTAGCTTGTCATCTCTTATTTTCTAGCGTAAGAGTTTAACATTATTTTGATAATTTTTAGGTGGCTAAGCAGGCCGCACGCAAAGTGGTCACGAGCCGCATGCGGCCCCCGAACGCCGAGTTTGACATGCCTGCTTTAGAGTCTTTCCGTGTGGATAAATATTGGCAGAATCTGTGATGATGTAAAAAATGAAAACTCATCAAAATTTGTATGCAGCAGATCATTGGCTATTTTACACTATTCTAGGCCATTGGCTTCAGAAATTATTCACCTCTCTTTATAATTTATGTTAAGCACATGGTCAATAGGTTGTCCTTACTATTTATGGTGTAAGGCAACACTTAGTAATACCACTTACTTTAGCAAAGAAATAATAAAAAGCTCTTGAGGTTTCAAACTTATTTTTCTAGTTACTATATGTAACATATCACAATGTGTACATTTTTTATAATGAATGTTTACAGACTGTGTCGCAGTGTGAAAAGGGAGTCCCTAAAGGCTTTAACTCTAAGGAGACCAAGCTATCTCCCATTTGTTATGTGACATCTAAAGATGATGGGACTTTTGTTTTTCCAGTGGTTCCAAGTGGATCCTACTTTTTGGTGACATATTTTAGATATTTTGTTTGTTCTTCTCAGATAATTAGACAATTATATTCATAATGAATTTCTAAATATTAAAGTTTTTTTTATAGTTTTTTATATCTGTGACAGACTTCTGATTGTCCACATGGTCAATTAATGTGTTTGAATACTTTTTTTGTCTTTTTAGGTTCCATTCTACAAAGGTGACCACATTACATTCGATGTAGAACCAGATAAACTCCCATTTGAAGTGCGTCATGGATCAGTTTTACTTAAGGTATTTATACTTACGCATTAAATATTTCAAATTTCAAATGGAATGTTCTTTCATTAATTTGGAGATTTTAGAATGTTTAGTTTTACATATGCAATAGTTGTTTTAGTAGTTGAAACTAGTGGTCAAGTCATCTTCCAAAGTTTCATAATTATTTACTAAAATATGCATATATTTTATTTTTAGGAGAAATTTGAAGTTGCTGGATTTTCTGTCAGTGGGAAAGTTTTGGACAAAGAAAATGTGAGTTTTTATCTAAATCTACCTGACACGTTTTTTTCTTTGTCCTTAATAAAAAGTTTAAATTTATATTTTCGAAACTAAAAGCCTGTATTAAGAGGACTAGTGAATAAAAAATATAATAAGAGACTTAATTTCTTTGAACTAGATGTTAGCTGTCCTTTTTGTAAATATGTATACGGCTGCTTTTCAGGGAGTTGGCATTCCTAAGGCTACAATAATAATCAATGGCAAAGAGCAGACAGTGAGTGCTGCAGATGGTTCCTTTAATCTAGAAAACATGAAAACTGGAACCTACAGCTTGAATGCTCGAGTTGACAACATATGGTTTGAGGAAATGTCAGTGGAAATTAACCCCAAGACTCCAGAATTACCTAACCTCATAGCTTCTGGGTGAGTAGAAATTTAGTGTAATCTACCTAATCTCTTAGCTTCTGGTTGAGTAGTAATTCAGTGTAATCTACCTAACCTCAAAGCTTCTGGGTGAGTAGTGGTTTAATGTAATCTACCTAACCTCAAAGCTTCTGGGTGAGTAGTGGTTTAGTGTAATCTACCTAACCTCAAAGCTTCTGGGTGAGTAGTGGTTTAGTGTAATCTACCTAACCTGATAGCTTCTGTAGGAGTAGTAATTTAGTCTAGTAAAAGAAGCATTGCTCACACACCTAATAACTTGTCAGAGAAATCATATAATTATTTTAAAAAAAATGAAAGCAATTGAACACAAGAAATATTATAATTATCATCTATCCTTGAATATTGAAAAATACTTTGTTGTTGTATGCTCAGCAGTTTTGTGTAGAAGCATAAAGCACTTTGGAGGCACGGTGGCTGAGCGGTAAAGCGTTTGGCTTCCGAACCGGGGACCGGGGTTCAAATCCTGGTGTAGACTGGGACTTTAAATTTCGGGATCTTCGGGCGCCTCTGAGTCCACCCAGCTCTAATGGGTACCTGACATTAGTTAGGGAAAAGTAAAGGCGGTTGGTCGTTGTGCTGGCTACATGACACCCTTGTTAACCGTAGGCCACAGAAACAGATGACCTTTACATCATCCCTCCTATTGTCCACAAGGTCTAAAAGGGGAACTTTACTTTATAAAGCACTTTGCACATATAGTCTATTCAAAGGTCTATTTTAGAAGCTTATCCAGCTAATATTTTGAACTGAGGGGTTCAAAGATTGGGATTTTAAAAATCAGGATATTAGGACACTGCTGAGTCTTTTGAGTCTACTCAACTTGAATGGGTACCTGACATGTTGAGGAAGCAATGGCAGTTGGTTGTTGTGTTGGCCACATGACACCCTTATTAATCAACTGCCAAAGAAACTGATAAGCTTTAAATCAACTGTACCCATAGATCACAAGATCTGAAAAGGGTCCTTACCTTACATTTATCAGTAATAAAATACTGTGTAGAACTTTCTTTTCTCAACATTGCAAAAGTCAATAATGCCTCATAGTTGAATAACCATTTTTCTTGCAGGTTCAACATGTGTGGGAAGGTCACCATAGAGAGGGTGCCTGAAAGCTTGGGTAAGCTTAGCAGCCAGAGAAGGATCATTTACTACCCAGAAGGTAAAGGTTCGGATGCCAAATCTGTGTTGTCTGATTCCAATGGAGTGTTTTGTGAAATGGTCAAGTCTGGAAAATATGTAGTCAAGGTAATAAACAGATGTTTAATGTTTACTGTTTGGTTGTCATGGTTACATTTATTATCTTCTAGCATTGCTAGTTTTTCTACTCAATAGTTATATTGTGGAGTGATAGGGAATCAGGAATGCCACATTTCCAGAATGCTCTGGAAATTCTGTTTTTGAGGGTTTTCCTTTCCTTCATTTTTTCTTCAACTTCCCATATTTTCTAAGTCTAGCCAAGGTTACTTAAATATAAACAAACATAATGCAATTTTAAAGTAAAATGCTATAGGACATTGCTGCTGATACTTTCTTTTTACAAGTGCTATAAACATTAGTATGAGTTTATCACTTCCTCTTAAGGTTCTGTGTGAAAACTTAATTGTGTGTTTGTGTGTGTATTTCACCAGTTGGCAATTCAATAGCATCATAACTTCAAATATCTAATATTTCAAAAATGTGTTTTCTAAATAGTAATAGTAATGATTTGTAGACCTTGGTTTTAGATGGCAGTGGTTAGAATCTGACAGTTTACACAACTAGCCAACATGGCAGTGGTTAGAAATTTTGCTGAAATTAAACATTCATAAATGTAATTTCTTTCTTTGGTTAGGTATATGTGAGTGAAGCAGAAATCAAAGCAGGCCTAACCTTGACTCCAGTTGAACGAACAGTCACAGTGTCCAGTAAGCCAGTATTGGATGTCAACTTCTCACAGTTTAGAGCTAAAATATCTGGCAGTGTCAAGTGTATGGGTATGTACCTCATGCTAGCCTTTAGATTATGCTAATGATGATTTGCTTCAGCAGTAGAGAGGTAATCTGAAGATTCCATGTTTAAATTTAGATATTCGACAAATTGACGAAAAGCAAATAGCTAACAGGCATCTTAAAAATACTGTGACTCTCGCCTCACTGTGGAACATATCCTCGTTGATTGCCCCAGATACCAGGATGCCAGGGAGAAATATTGTAGAGCCACTAACTTAAAAACACTATTTGATAATGTCGACCCTGGGAATGTACTGGGCTTTATCCGGGAAGTGGGGTTATCTACGAAGATCTGATTTATGAATTTGTGAACATGTACTATTTACATTAGATTTTTACCAAATAATTAAATTTTTACTACCTTTACTATTTTAACTGTGAATAGACCTTGATTTTAATGATATGACTGTATAGAATCTGGCCCTTGTTGTTTAGAGAGAGAGTAGTCCTTAAGGGACTGCAGGCACGACATGGCCTAAATTGTGCCGATATGCCTAAAATCAAAATCAAATCCTCTTAAAAATTGTATACCTATCTTTTTAGGTTAAAAAATGTCTCTCAATACTTTAGTCAATACATATATGCTTTTCCAATCAGAAGAATGTGATTAATTTCATTGTATTCCAGAAAAATGTCTGAACATGGAGGTGACACTTGATGCCGTAGGTCGTACAGATAGTCAGATTAGAACTGGGGTGAAACTGTCTGGCAATGAGGCCACATTTTTATTGGACAATGTCATGCCTGGAAAGTACAAAGGTACTTTATTTTTTTGTTTTCTTCAGTTTCATGTATGTTTTAGACTTTTGGCAGCATTTATTAATTTGTGTTTAATTCATATTTAAGTACAGGTCTTAATTTAAGTAAAGTATACATTCAGAGTTCATTTTATTAATAGGCTTCATAATTATTATTATTTTAGTGTAATGCATCCATGTTCAGTACTTTGGTACAAATTTCTTCTATGGACATGTTAGCATATCTGGGAGAAGGTTTTTTGGTGCTTAAATAAGGAGCTCTGCAAACATAACTAAAATTTGAAATTTAAAATTTCTAGTCCACATCAGGTTTTAAGTAGCAAAGTCATTTTTATCACATTTATATCCATAATCATGAATAAACTTGGTGAATTTTACAAAATCATGTCTATATTGTAAGAACTTTAAAAAAAAAAAACGACTTAAAAGTTATCTAGTCTAGAATATTTGTAATAAAAGTACTCATAAACAAAGTAGCCTTGATGACTTTGCTGTGATGAATATTCATAAATATTCCAATCATCCAATATGCCTCTTAGCCTCTTCTCCTTGGGAAGGTTTTGGGTTCTTTTAACACAGTTGCTGTTGTTCTCTACAGCCTCCATTGTGCTGGACAACTGGTGCTGGAAAGAGAAGTCCATAGAGCTGGATGTAGCTGACAATGACCTGACTGGTTTGGAGTTTGTCCACACTGGTTACATCCTCAAGTGTAGTGTATCCCATCCAATCACTATTGTAAGTTGTTAAGATATTGCCAGCACCACATATTTACATGAGCAACACTTGTGCTGTTTTTCTTTAAGGTTTAACTTTTTGTAATACTTCTTTTTATCTGTTCAATTCAAATTATTTTGGGGTTTTACTGTTATTTCATCCTAGAATTTTGCCCACAATAAAAAAGAAAAGAGTGTTGGCTCATTTCTATTGGATAAAGGCTTGAACCGGTTTTGTTTGGCTCACCCTGGTGTTTACCAATTGGCACCAGATTCCTGTCACAGATTTGACCAAGAAACCTACAGCTATGACACGTTAGTGGATTTCTTACTTACATTTTTGTCTTGTTTTAACATGTGACATGTTTGCTTACTTCATGAGACATCACCAATGTAACCTTTTGATAGTGAATGTTTTTTCTTTTTAAGTTTTCTAAATTAATTATCTTATTTGACTAAAATTGGCTTCTGTTCAAGTGGTTGGCATTAGAGAAGGTGGTTCTCAATCCTTCAGTACTATAAAGCAGGACCCATTCCAACTGAACACAAAAGATACTAGAAGTCACAGACCAAGAGTAGGTGTGGGGAAACATTAAAACACAGACTTTCTGTTGGTAATGCTAAAAGGGGTGTGGGGGTGGGGGATGGGCCATTCACTAGGGGAAAAAGTTGTCAATTTGTTTTCCTTGGTTCTTTAACTCACAGAAATGTTTATGAAAAATAAGAAAAATGAAGCTTGAAAAGTAAAAGAAAAGTACAAGTTTACCATAGAATTTTAGAGCTACTTGTAAAAGTTTACCAAACTTGAATATGTTTGTCACATACTGAATGCTACATTGTTCACATTTGTTGTTCAGTTCCAATCCCTTGACACTGACATTAAATGCCATCCAGCATTTGGCTTTAGGAGTCATTACAACAGATACAACAGTGGAGGACATTCAGGTCACTATCAAGTAAGTTAAGCAAATAAAGACTTCAGCTTTTTAAAAAGAAAATTGACATATATTGTATTCATGTTCTCATAAGACCAGGGGTGACACTTTTTCAGGGTAACCTTGTAAATCTCTGTTTCAAGGCCTGTTTAATTTAATTTTGTTCCTCTTAGGGGTTAGTCTACTTCAAGATCCTATTTTTTCCTCCTTTTCATTCTTTCTTTGTCCATCTATCTCCCATACCCTGCCACTTACATCCATAAAGGCTGTCCAATAATATCCACATTTTATACTCCACCTGTTACATCCATAAAGGCTGTTCAATAATATCTACATTTTATACTCCACCAATCACATCTAGACATCGAATCCAATCAATCACTTTGAAAGCCCCATCTAAAACTTGTGCTTCATAAATCATGTTGGCTAGATTTATCTTCAGACCATAATAGAAGAACCTAATCAAAGGTGTACAAAATTAAGGCATATTGAACTAATATATGGAAATATAATTTTATGAATTCATGTATTATTTTTACTTTTATTGGCTAAGTAAAACATAAAAATGTATCAATTAATAAATATAGATGGAGTGGAGTTTTTTTTTTTTTTTGTCTATGTTCACTTCTTGCTAAATTTAAATTTTTAGTCAGAACAAACCAAGTTTCAGATTAAATTTTTTTTTTTAAAAAGCTTATATCAACTCACTCTGTCTGTTTTGTAAAATGATTGAACACCCTATTTCTCCCACACCCAATCTCAGATCAAACTGAAACTTTGCACAATTATTACTTGGTCAATAATACATGAATCAATAAAAAATATTAACCAACAAGACAATTAATTATTGGCAATTAATTCTTTTGTTTGATACCGACAATGGAAATTCATTCTTCAGTATTCAGAAATATGGCTAAATATTTGTTTTTTTTTTCCCCTTAGATAATTGTACACGCTATTTCTACCACACTCATTCTCAGATCAAGTTGCAACTTTAAACAATTATTTACTGTACCTAACAAAACATGAATCAGTTAAAATATTAACCAAATTTTTCAATTAATTATTGATAATCAAATAGTTTGTTTGATATTGAAAAAGAGAAATAACTTCTACATTATTGAGATATAATGCTGACATAGTTGTAAATATAGAGTTCTTTTCTTTAGATAATATTAAGCACTTTTTTTTTTAAAGTATTTTTTTACATTGCTTGTTTTGGTTGTGCAGATTATATGTCCTGCTTTTTTGTCTGTTTAACCTATAAAGACTAAATGTTATCAGTATGAATATAAAGATCATATTGACTTTGTTGATTTGGCTTAGAAAGTCAATTCAACAATCTTTATATAATAAATGTTAAAAAGAAAGTAATGCTTTCTACTCCTTACCGATATATTTAAAAAAAAATTTTAACATCCTTTTCACCATCACTCATGACACAATCCTTTATCTAGAGGTAGTTTTGTGAATTTTAAACATAGACCTTGTGTTGTGATGTGTATAATAATCTTATGTGTATGTTAGACCTTGTCATGTGTATAATAATGTTATGTGTATGCTAGACCTTGTCATGTGTATAATAATGTTATGTGCACTGGCGGATCCAGGGGGGGGGGGGGCGGTAGGGGCGATCACGCCCCCCCCCCACTCGGCCCGGGGGGGGGGCGGAAGAATTTTAGTATAGAATTCACACAATTTGTATACGAATTTATTACTTATGCTAATAATATATACTAATTATTTATATTTCAACCTATTTTTAGATTATTTCGCCTCCCCCCCTTTCTAGTATTTTGGCCGATTTTGTAGGGTCGGGAGGGGGCGATGGCATCAATCCGCCCCCCCCCCCCCATAAACTTTCGAGTGGGGGAGGGCGGTCCTATTTATTTGCAGAAATCACAGCTTGGTAACAGAATCAATTAAATATCTATATGATTAAAACTTGTTATTGGTATTCTAACCAGTCTTTATATTATGTCGTTCATCTTTGGCCGATTGGAAGGGGAGGATCGAATACCTCTACTGCCCTTCCCATCTAAACCCTTTGAGTGGGGGGGGGGGGGGCGGTTCTACTTTTATGGAGAAATCATAGTATGTGAACAAAATTAGTCGAATATCTATATAATATAAACAGGTGGAAGTGCGATACATACAATTAATAAGTAATAAGCTGTAGATGTCAGGAGAATGTGTTTCAGCAGTGAAAAATGCAAGAAAACGCTTTTTGCGTCAGGGCTTGGCCCTGAACCCCACTGATAAACAATGAGCTGTAGATGTCAGGAGAATGCGTTTCTGCAGTGAAAAATGCAAGAAAACGCTTTTGGGTGTCCCGAACCCCACAAAGGAACTTGCAGCGCTTTCCCAGACCCCCAAGCTTGCAAGAGAAATGCCTCAACATTACTTTTTTTTTGTTTTTTTTTTCGCCGAAGATTGAGAAACAGTCTTATTTTATTCTCACATATCGAATATATATATGTATATATATATGCTGTACGCACGTTTATGCATAGGGTTAGGGTTTACTGGGCGTTAGGGTTAGGGTTTGGAAAAAAATCGCCCCCCCCCCCCTCCAAAGTTCTGGATCCGCCAGCGGTTATGTGTATGTTAGACTTTGTCATGTGTATAATAATGTTATGTGTATGTTACACCTTGTCATGTGTATAATAATGTTATGTGTATGTTAGACCTTGTCATGCATATAATAATGTTATGTGTATGTTAGCTAAATCAAAAGGTTATCCTTCAACTTTCAGATCATCGGTTGATGATGCACCTGTTGTGGTAGGTCCCCTAAAGCCCAATGTTACTGCTACCAATGAAGCAAGAGCCACTGCTGCTGCATCTGACAAAGACAGCACTAAAAAGCCAGTGATGTCCCCAACAGTCTACACATTTTCTCATTGGTCAAGGTGAATTTCACATTTGAATTTAATCCCAGTGCTTGGTCTCTTTATCATTACAGTAGCTGTGAAATGCTCTTCAGTTATGGGCTACTCTGATGGCTATGTTTAACTAAAATGTATCCACCTATAACAATAAGTAGTTGTAACATTAAGCTATAGCATGTTCATTTTGTTTCTTGTTGTCAATGCTAATTTGTCACCTTTCAGATCTGGTGAAACTCTGACATTGTCAGCCAAGTCTGCAAGTGTTTTGTTTTATCCAAGTACTGTGGAGGCTTACATTAGTGGAGGTAAAATGTTTTAGTTCTCAAACATTCAAAGTTTGACAAAGCACTTTTTATTAAATGACATTTCTAGTTTAAAATGAAAAACATTTTGGTCAGGGAATCTGCTAATTAATTATAATGTACATATATGAATGTACATTTTACTTGCATTGTTGTTCTATGTTTTGTTATGAGTAATGTATTATTGTAAAACTTATTTCCCATATTATTATTATTAATAAAGATACAGTAAAGACAGCACATTAAGCTGCTTAATAGTTATAACTAGGCCAGATCCCAATATGACTTCAGTTGAGGAGAAGCTCTGTTGCCCAAGCAATAAAAAGAACTTTTGTTTGTGGGACTTTTTTAAGGGTCTAGTCAGAAACAAATTATGAAATGTGTTTGAAAAAATGTAAAGCCAAAGATAAGAACTTTGTTGTGTTTTGGCTCAATCTGTGTAGTGTCACAATTAAAGATGGAGTTTTTGTACTAAATGTAACTATTTAAATCTATAATATATGGCTATATAGATACATGCAAGCTATACAACATTTTTACTGTTAGAAGCCATAAGAAAAAGATTTTAAAAATATTGTTTTGAAATTACTCATTAAATTTAAAGTGCTAGTTGAGCCATGAGATTGAAAGAACAAAACATGCATCTGTCTTCTTCAATACATAACATTGGACTTTTGGATTACTCTATTTTAAATTATTACTTTTTAGTAGCAGTTTATATCTCATTCTTGGGGGTATGTTAGTGATTCAGAGGTATGGGCATCTCTAGTACATATTTCTAACAGATAATTTATTGCATGACTGCATTCCTTGTCTAGTGTGACAACAATTTATTTCATATTCAACACACAAGTCCATTCTGTAGAGAGCTAGTTAGAAAAAAAAATATTATTCACCCTGTTGTTACATCCATTTGACTTGTCATTCCTACTGGGTTAGAAAACAGATTATACATTGAAGTTATAATTTTTTACAAAAGATAGAGAATGTATTCATTTCACTTTTTATAGAGTTAATTAATAGCTAGGCCAAATGATTTTTTGTTTTTCTTTCTTTATTTTTTAATTAGCTTAAATAATAATATTTTTTTGCTTACAGAGGCATGTCCTGGTGTAATAGCTGATCTTATTGGTCGCAAAGGCGTGTTCATCTATGGCAGCATTAAGCCACCTCTATCCGGAGTAACAGTGACTGTGTCAGATGAGGAGGGCTCAATGGCACCAATCGTAATCACTACAGATGCCACTGGAAAATACAAGTAAGTATTGTTCAGTCATTTAATTAGTGATATTCTTGGCACTTTGAGGTATCATAGATGTCTGAAACATAATTAAAAACATTATCCCATGAAACATTTAAGTAACTGTATGTTATTTTAAACACATTATATGTTCTTTTTATTATGTATCTGTATCAATTGTAATTTGTAATAAAAAAACAACAATTGTGTGAACAGTTAAATGGACTATGTTACTTAACTGAATAATGAGAAATATTAATGAGCATATAATTATCAGAGTGGGGCCACTGCATGCTGAACAGAAGTACACAGTGATGGCTGAGAAGGAAGGTTTTGTGTTGTCTAGAGAGAGCAATGACTCCATGTCTTTTAGAGCCTCCAAGTTGGGAGAAATAGCTGTTCAGGTAACCTGTCTAATTAAAATTTTTAATTCATATAATGGTACCAATGGTATGACAAGTACTAACCATTTCCAGAAAATACTTACCATTGAATCGACAATTAGCTACTGCATTTAACATTGAGATGAACCATTTTAACATTGAGTTGAACTATCTTATTATGTTGTTGACACTTAAACCCAGATGTTTGAAATTAATCTTTACTACTCTGTTTCCAATGCGTTTTTTAATATGAATTTCCTAGTATAATTTAGTTAATCCACAACTATCTCAATGCTCAACAGATGCTGAATGAAGTTGGTCAACCACTGTCCAGCGTACTGCTTTCTCTCAGTGGTGACCATCAGTATAGGTCAAACAATGTCACTGGAGTTGATGGTCATATGATTTTCACTGGACTAGTGAGTTGTGAACTTTTTCTATTGTTTTATTATTTTTGTGTACTTTACAGGTTATTGTAAGATTATTATTTTTTTTACAATAAAAGATTATGTTATAAACTAGGGAAGTTAATTGTAAATACATTAAAAGAATTCTGTCGCACATTTACTGAAACAGAAGATAATGATATTATTGAATCTTAAATGGTAGTTGTACATTGTTATATGATAGTTCATATGGTCACAGGAAGACAGTAGACATTTGTTTCAAGAAATTTGGCAAGGGGTGAACATTTTGTGTGAATATTTTGTGTTTATTTTGGATTCAGTACATTTATTTAATGAATCAGTTAGACAATGTTTTAAAACAAAAAACTTGATCTAAACCTTTGTTCTTTTATTAGAGCCCAGGTCAATATTTTCTTCGTCCAATGATGAAAGAATACAAGTTTGAGCCAGCCTCACAAATCATCAATGTTCAAGAAGGAACCACAGAGAAAATTAGCATCAAGGGAGCCAGGGTGGCTTTCAGGTACAGAAGTTTCAGTTTTATCTGAAATAAGGCCAATCATTTCAGTTCTACTAAACTAAATTTAGTACTTTTCAATTTTTTTTCTTTGGTTCAATGCAAATCTTACTTTTATTAAAAAAGCTGTTGGCCTGCTAGGTTTAGGTATTTTAGTTTCTGGGTTTCTGAATCAGAAATGACTTGAAATAAGTGACATTCCTAAATATTCTAATAAATGTTAGGCATATTAAAAAATTGGCAGCTAAAAAAATAATTTAAATAAAATTGCTTTGTGTGATTATGCTACATTTTCTTAGTTTTTGTGATACTCTTAAAGAAAATCAAGTGTTTCAGTAAATTAAAAAAAAAAAAAAAAAAAAAAAGTAAAATATTGTATTTATGGGAAAATCAATAATATTACATAATGATCCATTTTGAGTATCTGTGAACTGTTATTTGTCATAAATGCATATTTTGTAATGGATATCTGGATAAGCTTTTATTAATATGTACTTTTTTTGTGAATGTTTAGCTGTTATGGCAAAGTGACCTCACTGAATGGTGAACCCGAACCTGGCATTATCATAGAAGCCCAGGGTCAAGGCAACTGTCAGACTTACCAAGAAGAAAGTAAAACAGAAATGGATGGCTCATACAGAATACGTGGACTTCAAGTGAGCTCTATTTCTATAGTTATAATGAATACTTGGTTGTAATGAAAGATTTTTTTTAGATTGGGAAGTAGTTTATTTTAAGGTTCCCTCTATTATAATTAATTTTTAGTCTTACATCGCTCATTTCTTTTAAAAATTCTTTGACTTTTACTTATTCTAGATTTTAGTACTATTAAGTGGTAACTGTTTTCCTTGGCTTTTAAAGTGAATTTTTTCCCCCATATTTAAATTATTACATAGAATTTTGAAAAGTGGAACCCTTGTGTCAGTGACAGGTATGGTGCTCCACAGCTCTTTCCTAATGTGCTCCTGGACATTATATATTTAATGTGTGTTTCACCTGACTGGAACAATCTATTTGTATAATCCCTAGAAATACAGCAGTGATAATTTAAAAGCGTTTTTCTTTACATTTTGGTCACTTCCAGCCTGAATGTTTGTATAAAGTTGGCCTCAAGTCTGGGGATGTCAACACACATATAGAACATACAGCACCAGAAGCAAGACAAGTCAAGGTGAGCAGCATTAAGAATAACTTTATTTTGTGACATTTAAAAAGAAATGGATTTAAATAACTACAGATCTTTTTCATGTTTACTGGAAATTTGATAAATCTGATTACCAAACTGATTTGATTAACAAAAAGATTTTTGTTAGAAAACATTTCATGTTAAAATTTTGTTTTCAAATCTTCGTACATGATGAATAACTTTTTTTTAATGTCCATTTTAGGTTGAATCCTCAGATCTCCATGACATAAATATCATTGCTTTCCGTCGCATGAATCAAATGGATATTAGTGGCAATGTGAAGACAAACTTGAAATTTTTACCGTTCCTGAAGGTA
This sequence comes from Biomphalaria glabrata, assembly GCF_947242115.1. Taxonomy (NCBI): domain Eukaryota; kingdom Metazoa; phylum Mollusca; class Gastropoda; family Planorbidae; genus Biomphalaria; species Biomphalaria glabrata. The sequence goes on along the minus strand of NC_074724.1, from coordinate 24,416,316 downwards.
ACGAAATAAATACTTGTAATGTTTCAACTTTAAAACTTGAAGAGTTTTATTTTGTAAATTAAAGTTGACATGAGAGAACCAAAATATCATTGTGGCTCTCATCTTAAAGGCATACACAATGAGTTAAATCATTGTGTCCTTTCAAATATGCATGTAGATTTGTTGATTGAATGCTGGTGTATGAGCTGCTGAATCTTCAGGATTATTGATGTTTTATTTTACTGATGCTGGAAAGGGGAATACAATTAAATGGACTATCTCCTTAAAACACCAGTCTTATTAGTTAACAAAAAATGTTTAGCTTAATTTTGTATATCTCCTAGATTCGCCTTGTGAGTGAAGCCCAACCAGACACCCCCATTCATGCAGTTTCCTTGAGCAAGTCAACTTTCTTCTTTTTACCAACGCTGCAAATGGACAACAAGGTAACTAGCTAAAGGTGTTCTACTCCTAGAGCTTTCAGTAGACAGACATGGAGAGTTAGCCTATCAACCAGATTTCTCTGAAGTGGCTGGAAATGACTACTTAGAATGGAAGGGTTTGTTGTAATAAACCAACTTTTTGCCTGAACAAGTTTTGCAAATCATGACTAAAATAAAAAAAAAAATCTTTACTATCTTGCTGCAATACAAACCTTCCATCTGAATGAAAATCTTCAAAACTTCTATAGGGCCTTTTTGGTACATGGAAAAAAGGTTTGGAACTTGAATCCCCCATTGAGCTCTGACTGTCTCACACTAAGACCTACCTGCTCAAAACTTCTTTTATAGATTAGTTCAAATATTATATGTCACATTCTTAAAGCACCTTTCAACCACTTTGTGATGATTACGATGCCGCTAAGTACATAAAAACATTATTATAAACACCAAACTTCATTTAACACTCAGTTTAAAGTTTAAAACTTAACAGAATGAAAGCCCAATCCTCATTAACTGCAACCTACAGGTATTGAAGCTTACAAACCAATCTGGTAATGGGTGTTGTACTCAACTTTCTGGTCATGGTGTCAAGTATATTGTTTTAAAGGAAATTTGATTGGGGGTAGCAATGTACAATAAAAACACTTCCACTTAGATTAAGTAAAAGGCTAGAAAAAAATACAGCAGGGGATGAAATATTTTCCATATATTGTTACATATGTTTAATGTACTTTTTATAAATTAATTTTTGTATACATGCATCATTACAATTTTTGTTTTTTGTGTTTGCCTTTATGCAGACCTACCTCTTGTCCTTGGCCAGCACTTTGTCTAGATCAGAGTATGACTACAAGTTACCTTCACTGGAGTTTGTAGCCAATAAGTCACATATGCACTTTACTTTTGACTTTGCACCAAAAGTAAGACTAAAGTTATGCGCAGCTTTCTCTTAGTTTATTTTGTCTTCTGTTTCAATAGTTTAGCTACATAAGTGGTTTTGAAGTGCCATCAATTATAAGCTCTTAGAATTAGGACAGAGTTATTGTGTTAAAATATAACAAGTGATCTTAACAAACTTGTGTATTTCTTGCTAGCCTCGAACTGTTGATCAAGATCTTAACCAAGGCTCTTTTCTGATTCTTCCTATCATTGGTCTTATTGCCATATTGGCCTACCATCACAAGACAGTAAGTATAATAATATAGGATTTTGTTAATTTATATATTTATGTTTTCTAAGTAGTTTTTTGTTGTTGATCTAATTCTATTTTTTGTTTGATTTTGTCTCTGAAATATTAGGTACTTCCGTATGCTCTAAATATATACCAGCAGCTTCACAGTGCTGCTATGAAGGTTCCAGTGTCCAGCAGCTCAGTATCATCGTCATCCACCACATCATCCTCAGGATCTGCATCAGCGGCTGGGGATTCCTCCATCCCGCCAGAGTTTATGGGCTCAGAGTCATCTCCGGTTAAACGAAAGACCAAGCCTAGGAAAGCACAGTAGATGAATTTCTGACAGGGTGCCAGTGTTTTATATCCAATCAGTGAAGGTGCGCATGTGTTTATTATATCCAGTAAGAGATGGTGATAGTTGTTTGCTGAATGCTTGTATAATGTTCTTTTATTTTTAGATTTTTTTAATATACTTTATTCTAGAAAAGTGTGAAAGTTTCTGTCAACTAGACTAGAGTCTAGTTTAATTGAAATGCATGTGCTAAAGGCAGAGTGAATATTGTAATGACAACAAAATGAGTTTAAAAGTGAATCTAGTTCAAACAGCTTTCATACTTGCGCAGTGAATAGAAATTTGGAATGTTGAGCTGCAAACTTTGCTGTAGGATCACCCCAACCATTCTGAGTTGAAGGATCACCAAGACATGTACCATTTCTCATTGTAAAAGAATTTTTTTATTACTGGGTTACCTTTAAATTGTATATATTTTAAGCTGAAAATTTTGTGTGTTTGGTTAGTATTGTAAGTTGTGATCTAATTTTTCATTGTAAGCATATAAAACCCCCCACTTTTTGTTCATTAGATTGTGAATGAGACATATTGATTTCTTTTTGTTGTTTTATTAGTTAAGGATCATTTAATTGTCTGCCGAATTGAAGCCATTTATCAATCCATTCAATGAATGGGCCAGTCTTGTATGAGATAAAAAACTTTACCCTCTGTGTGCTGTTAAAGACAGTGGTGGGGGAATTGGTGGTTATTACAAGATGGAGTGGGACATTTTTGTTTTGAATTATTGATAACTGCTATGAATGAATGACTATTTAGTTTGTGAGACCCCCAACAGGTGCCTGAAATTTTATTTTTTGCACGGTGTTTATGCTTTTATGAACAAGTGATTTCCTAGTTGTGTCATTGTTTTATAAAGTCAGACATTTGTGTTTGAAATACATTCTTTGAAGTCATGCTTTTTAATGTCATTCAGAACTTTGGGAGAGAATGTTTCTGTTTTTTTGTATTGAGTTTTATAAAGACGAGTTTGGATTTAGCTTGTGACATGAAGGAAATTACAATGAACTCATTCCTTTCAAAACACACACACACACACACACACACAAATCATTCTTTCTCCATATATCTCATTCATTGACTTGTTTTGTTGTATGGTGATGCTAGAGATCAAATGTGCTGTTCGAATCTGTGTGTAACTTGAAACTAAGATTGTGTAACATGAAACTAAGATTGTGTAACATGAAACAAAGATTGTGAATGCGTCTCCTGCATCTTTTGTTTGAACTATTTATTGAAACATTTCAATGTTGTTTGTACATCCTATTCATATTCCAGTTTCTTGTAGTTCCTGTTGAATGGTTCACTCTACAATGTATAAGTTAATCATTCAAGCAATGTGAGCATCTTGAGGTTCTCTTTCTTTTTTTTTTTTTATAAAGGACCGGCATGATGCAGCATGCTGTGGGGGCGGGGCGGGTAGGTGTTTAAGTTACTTCACATCATACAGATTAAGTAATTCACTTTAATTTTGTACTTTCCATCAAAATATCAAAGAACCAAATTGTATTGTTACTGTTAGCATTCAAATAGTTGGAGAGACAGGTTCTAATGTCCTCTTAGGATAGAGACCATATTGTTTCCTTTTTGTGTCACTTAGAGATGGAGGGACTCCTATACATGGAACATTAAGAAATAAATGAAACCAAAAACTCTATCCAAGTTGTGTGTATATTCAATTATTTATTAAAATTGTGGTAGTCTGTGTTAACCTGATGTCGTTCCCAAATACAAATCAATGGAAGGATTCAAAATACAAAAGAAATAATTTGTGGTCATTGTGTTGTTTTTTGCTTAAAACATTTGTTTCACTAGAAATTGTACAACTGATGTTAGACAAATATTTATTGGCATGAAATATTATGGGGCTAGTGAAATCTCTCTCTAACTGTACTGTCATGCTCATGTATTGGGGGGGGGGGCATAAATACAAACATGCCTTGTGAATAGAACTGAAAATGTATCAAATAATTACAAGAATATCAAAAAGGATAAACAGATTTCACTTCAGTTCAGCATAAATTTTACATGGATTTCAAATTCTGTGCTAAACTATCGATCATAGCACCTGAAAAGTTGAAATCTTTAATGAGAAATCTATTGCACGTGAGTATTGTAGAGTTTTAACGTAGATCTAGATGACATTCTTATGTACTTTGGTTGATCGCTTAGTTTTGTTAACTTAGGCAGAAAAACATTTTCAATGGATGTGTCTTGTAAAAAAACCCAAAACAATTACACAATGTACAAATCGACGGATTGCTAGTCTATGTATAGTTTTCCTTCATTTACACTCCTTTCAGACCAAGCAGTTTTAGATATAGGCCTACATGTAATGGACTGAGAACCCTTGAAATGGGCGAAATAGAACATTTTATTCTTCTATTCAAGGAAGGACGCAAAACGTTTTTTTTTAACTCTTTCTCTCCGTAATTATTGTTCTCGTTCCAATAGTAGGCCTATTATTTGTTTCACTCATATGTATTTCATTATCCTGTTATGATTAAACTTGAATAGCTTTTGTGTTTGTCACCAGAAAGTGTTCTATTTGGTATTGAATTATAGGAGAAAGCATGCTCTTTTTACACAACACAAATTAAAGTTTATAAATCCAAAAATCAGTTTAGTTTAATGGCAGTCAAATCAACGTTGGCAGCGTCAATTAGGAGAGAAAGAGTTAAAAAGTTCATGTATAACTTTTCTACCACACTTAAAATATATTTAGACTTTGGTATATCAAAATGATCTTATGTAAATTATAAGTCACTATTCCTCTCAAAAAGTCACTATTCCTCTCAAAAAGTCACTATTCCTCTCAAAAAGTAACAGAAGAGTTAAAAAAACAACAACAACCGGTATTTGATAGATGACTCTGCAAAGGTGCCATTTGCTTATACTAGGCGGCAATCAATTTCCCCTCTTCTGGGCCTACCAGATTTCTGTATCAGGGGGTCCCCACTGACGTGGGTTCGTCGACATTGCGGCGTGGGGTACAAACACCAGGTAATCCCTCTTTAATACACTATCAGCCTCGTTACCCATTGAGCTATCCTGAAGAGAAGACAAACAGACGATAACATAATTGTGAACATAATGAGCTATCCTGAAGAGAAGACAAACAGACGATAACATAATTGTGAACATAATGAGGTATCCTGAAGAGAAGACAAACAGACGATAACATAATTGTGAACATAATGAGGTATCCTGAAGAGAAGGCAAACAGACGATAACATAATTGTGAACTTTATGAGCTATCCTGAAGAGAAGACAAACAGACGATAACATAATTGTGAACATAATGAGCTATCCTGAAGAGAAGACAAACAGACGATAACATAATTGTGAACATAATGAGCTATCCTGAAGAGAAGACAAACAGACGATAACATAATTGTGAACATAATGAGCTATCCTGAAGAGAAGACAAAGAGATAACATAATTGTGAACATAATGAGCTATCCTAAAGAGAATACAAACAGACGATAACATAATTGTGAACATAATGAGCTATCCTAAAGAGAATACAAACAGACGATAACATAATTGTGAACTTTATGAGCTATCCTGAAGAGAAGACAAACAGACGATAACATAATTGTGAACATAATGAGCTATCCTGAAGAGAAGACAAACAGACGATAACAATTGTGAACATAATGAGCTATCCTGAAGAGAAGACAAACAGACGATAACATAATTGTGAACATAATGAGCTATCCTGAAGAGAAGACAAACAGACGATAACATAATTGTGAACATAATGAGCTATCCTGAAGAGAAGACAAAGAGATGATAACATAATTGTGAACATAATGAGCTATCCTAAAGAGAATACAAACAGACGATAACATAATTGTGAACATAATGAGCTATCCTAAAGAGAATACAAACAGACGATAACATAATTGTGAACATAATGAGCTATCCTGAAGAGAAGACAAACAGACGATAACATAATTGTGAACATAATGAGCTATCCTGAAGAGAAGACAAAGAGATGATAACATAATTGTGAACATAATGAGCTATCCAAAAGAGAATACAAACAGACGATAACATAATTTTGAACATAATGAGGTATCCTGAAGAGAAGACAAACAGACGATAACATAATTGTGAACATAATGAGGTATCCCGAAGAGCAGACGATAGAGATGTGAACTTTATGAGTTATCACGAACAGCAGGCGATAGAGGTGTGAACTTAATGAGTAATCCCGAAGAGCAGACGACAGAGATGTGAACTTAATGAGTAATCCCGAAGAGCAGACGACAGAGATGTGAACTTAATGAGTAATCCCGAAGAGCAGACGACAGAGATGTGAACTTAATGAGTAATCCCGAAGAGCAGACGATAGAGATGTGAACTTAATGAGTTTTCACGAACAGCAGGCGATAGAGGTGTGAACGGATATTGATGATATTTAAAAAAAATCCACTGCCATGTTGACGGAGACAAAAAAAAAATGCAGAACTGTTAAGTCCTTCTAACTTCTTGACTTCGATCAAGCCACAGATAAAAAAGAAATTTGTCATCGACTATTTACTATCAGGTAAAGTAAGCAACATACCATTTTAAAATGAGGCATTAATTTTAACAAAATAGGCCTACTACTTAAAAGATTAGGTTTATTCGCTTCGAGATCTTGGCTGCATTCTTCGAGCCTCGAAATCTGTAACGTAATAGAACGCGTCATTACGCTGATAACAACGGAAGTTTTTCGACACTATTATTCTAGAACTCACTAAATCTTGTGGGAGAACTAAATATAGCCAATAAAAGTCCAAGGGCGCTAGAAATAAACTGGCTTTACATTTATGCAGCGCCTGAGTTCTTCCCTAGTGCTTTATTTTAGCTTTTTATTCTACTGTACAATTAAATGATTCAACAATCTAAATTCAAATTTTGTTCTGTAATTTCTGTTAAAAAAGGCCAGCGTTTTGTGTCTTTAGATCCACACCTAGAAGCGCTTCAATGTGAAGACCAGACAGTGTCAGCGTGAAAGAGATGACCAGACAGTGCCAGCGTCAAAGAGATGACCAGACAGTGCCAGCGTCAAAGAGATGACCAGACAGTGCCAGCGTCAAAGAGATGACCACACAGTGCCAGCGTCAAAGAGATGACCAGACAGTGCCAGCGTCAAAGAGATGACCAGACAGTGCCAGCGTCAAAGAGATGACCAGACAGTGCCAGCGTCAAAGAGATGACCAGACAGTGCCAGCGTCAAAGAGATGACCACACAGTGCCAGCGTCAAAGAGATGACCAGACAGTGCCAGCGTCAAAGAGATGACCACACAGTGTCAGCGTCAAAGAGATGACCAGACAGTGCCAGCGTCAAAGAGATGACCAGACAGTGCCAGCGTCAAAGAGATGACCACACAGTGCCAGCGTCAAAGAGATGACCAGACAGTGCCAGCGTCAAAGAGATGACCACACAGTGTCAGTGTCAAAGAGATGACCAGACAGTGCCAGCGTCAAAGAGATGACCAGACAGTGCCAGCGTCAAAGAGATGACCACACAGTGCCAGCGTCAAAGAGATGACCAGACAGTGCCAGCGTCAAAGAGATGACCACACAGTGTCAGTGTCAAAGAGATGACCAGACAGTGCCAGCGTCAAAGAGATGACCAGACAGTGCCAGCGTCAAAGAGATGACCACACAGTGCCAGCGTCAAAGAGATGACCAGACAGTGCCAGCGTCAAAGAGATGACCACACAGTGTCAGTGTCAAAGAAATGACCAGACAGTGCCAGCGTCAAAGAGATGACCAGACAGTGCCAGCGTCAAAGAGAAGACCAGACAGTGCCAGCCAGCATCAAAGAGAAGACCAGACAGTGCCAGCCAGCATCAAAGAGAAGACCAGACAGTGCCAGCCAGCATCAAAGAGAAGACCAGACAGTGCCAGCCAGCATCAAAGAGAAGACCAGACAGTGCCAGCCAGCATCAAAGAGAAGACCAGACAGTGCCAGCCAGCATCAAAGAGAAGACCAGACAGTGCCAGCCAGCATCAAAGAGAAGACCAGACAGTGCCAGCCAGCATCAAAGAGAAGACCAGACAGTGCCAGCCAGCATCAAAGAGAAGACCAGACAGTGCCAGCCAGCATCAAAGAGAAGACCAGACAGTGCCAGCCAGCGTCAAAGAGAAGACCAGACAGTGCCAGCATCAAAGAGAAGACCAGACAGTGCCAGCCAGCATCAAAGAGAAGAGACATTAAAGCCCTGGAGATGATTTAGGAAACTATTAACTTTCACCAGTTTTTTGTTCAAACTTTGTTTAGTCAGCATATTTTATTTTTCCAAATTCTGTTTTCTTTTTATAAACTTTTTGTTTAAAAATTTAACTTATTTGTCTGTCGTTCCGTCCAGTTTGGTTTAAAAAGAATGTTAAAATGTTAAGGCAGTTGTAAGATTCGAACCAACTCCATAAAAGAGACTGGTGAATCATTCGACCCGATTCCATTACGTTGAAATTAAAAACAATTATTTGTATGGAAACCTCCCCCCCCCCCACACACACACAAAGAGTACATTCCCCGACATTAATATCTCCTACTTATTTACTTATTCCGCTAAGACTAAACAGTAAGAACTATAAAAGAAACGAATACAAAATTAGTGTCTCAGACACACCCATTGCTTGGAGATTTAGGTTGTTGAAACGGAAGATATTGTTACATGTTTGATTGCAATCCACATTGTTCTTGACTGTCCCAAGCTTTTGGAACTGGTTTTAAAAAACAGCCCCGCCGCAAGAAATATTAGGGCCCCAGATAAATGGGCCACTTGTGGCCTGGCCCATCCCCCCCCCCCCGCATGTCATGAGCCTTCAAATAGGCCTACACTACACAATGCATTAAAAAATAGCTGGAAGCACCCTCCCGTTTTTCGGTTGAGTCCGTGGACTAGAGTCCTGTTTGTTCCCCACCACCAGGGCAGGGGGGGCTGGGTGTCAATATCGGCCCGGGCATTTCTGTAGGCCTACAATGCAGCCCATAAATTGTGTATATCATATGATCAGCGTCTAATTATAAGTTTGATAATGTTTCGATAACTGCACTCATGCATACAGTGAACTCTATATCTTGAAAAGAAACACAAAGGCTTTATGCTTTTTAATCGCTCAGTGTTTAGGTTCTAAAAGGGTTGAACTTACAGCGGCACTTTCGGTGACCTACCAGCCCATTTGGGTACGGGCCCACCGGGCATTTGCTCGAATGCCCATATAGCCAGTCCGCCCCTGCCCTCCACCCCGGATGCGGGCATGTATAGAGGCTTTTCGGAATTTCTCAGTAGCTCTATCTAGCTGTGTGCCCACATCAGATTTTGTTATTGATAAAACAGGTCCATTTGGCGTTATTTTTTTTTTGAGCGTTGTTGTTCTTTTCTGACACAGATATTTGAAAAAAAACAACACTTCTTTTTGTCTGTGTTTTATATTAGTGTTTTATATTAGCTATTGAGTTTTATTACTTTTAAGATGAATATATTCTTATCTCGGAGGGAGAGAGAGAGAGAGAAAAAGAAAAGTGTGTGTGTGTGAAAGAGAGAGAGAGAGAGTGAGAGAGAGAGAGAAAGAGAGAGAGAGAGAGAGAGAGAGGGTGCAGCATACACGTACTTTAATGCTCAACCACCCAAGAACACATCATTCTACACATTCACATAAAAGTTCAAGTAGACACATTCTCTCTTACACACACACACACATTTGTTATTACCCTTGTCTCAGCCTCAAATGTACCGGATTCCCCTTGAATCATATTTGCGCTATAAAGAACAATGGAGCAGGGGGAAGGGGTATAGAAAGGAGAACTTAATAAGGTAGCCAATGTGTGAGTTCATTAACCTTTAACCTAACGCTATCTTTAACAACGTTTTCTAAAACCAATATTGTTGTATTTATAGTCTAAGAAAATTGTGCAATCAGCATCGGTTCTCAGAATGGTACATAATCACAGACCTGTTTGAAACTGCTCAAAGAGCGCCACAAGAAAACCAACAGACTTATGTGTCACGACCGTGGCAGGACCGCTAAATAAGGAACATATATTAGAGTAAGGAACATATATTAGAGTTGATCCCTAAAGAAATATATATCTCAAACATCGAGCTAATATCTCTTACTTTATAGTTCCTGGCCATCATCGCTTGTTTTCTAGCTTCAATTTCTTCTGGTTTGGGTCGAATCAACAAAAGAATGGCCAAAAGAGCTTGGATAATCTGTAACATAAGAAACCATGCAAGTGGCGTTAGTGACCTACAACCTCAGTCAATTAATTACATAGCATTAGTGAATTAAAACTTCAATCAATTACCTAGCGTCAGTGAACTAAAACCTCAATTATCTAGCGTTAGTGAACTAAAACCTCAATTATCTAGCGTTAGTGAACTAAAACCTCAATTAATCACGTAGCGTTAGTGAACTAAAACCTCAAGTAATTAATTACCTAGCATTAGTGAATTTAAACATCAATTAATTACCTAGAATTAGTGAACTAAAACCTCGATTAATTGATTACCTAATGTTAATGATATAACACCTCAATTAATTAATTACCTAGCGTTAGTGAGCTTAAAACTCAATTAATTACCTAGCAATAGTAAGCTAAAATGAAATAATTACCAAGCTGTTGTGAACTAAATCCTCAAATAATTAATTTATTACCTAGTGTTAATAATCTAAAACCTCAATTATTTAATTATCTAGCGCTAGTGAACTAAAACACCAATTAATTATCTAGCGTTAGTGAACCATAGTCTATAATTACCTGGAGTTAGTAAACTAAAACGACAATTAGGCCTAGTTACAAAACTTTAATTATCTAACATTAGTGAACTAAACATCACCTATTACATAGTGTTAAACACCTAAACTAATTAATCCCCCAGCATTATGACCTAAAATTTTCATTGATTAATACCCAGCGTTAGTGAACTAAAACATTGATTAATTATAGGGCGTTTGCGAACTAAAACCTCAAATAATTACTTAGCGTTATTAAGCTTGAACCTCAATTAGTTACTAAGCATTAGTGAAATAAATTTTCAATCAATTAATAGTCTAGTGTTAATTACCTAAAACCTCAATTATTTGATTACCTAGCGTTAGTGAACCAAAACCTCAAGTAGTTATCAAGCGTTAGTGAACAAAAATGTTTCCCTTTCAGGCCTTGAGATCTAACATCATCTGATTCTGTAGCCCGGGTTAACGAGGGTGTCTAGTGGCCAGCCCAAAAGACCGATTGCCTTTCCTTTGCCCCAACTAATGTCAGGTTCCTATTAGCTCTAGATGGACTCAGAGGCACCCGAAAGATCCCGAAATTAAAAATTGCCAGTCTTCACCAGGATCCGAACCCGAGACTCCCGGTTCGAAAGCCAAGCGCTTTACCCCTCAGCCATCGCATCTTCTTAATGAACTTAAACCTCAATTAATTAATTACCTAGCGTTAGTGAACTTAAACCTCAATTAATTTATTACCTAATTCTTTAGCGTTAGAGAGCTAAAACCTCTTTTATTAACAAGCATTATAATAGTGATCTAAATCCTAAATTAGTTTAATGAGCTAAAACATCTATTAATTACCTAGCGTCAGTGAACAAAAACATCAATTAGTTACCAAGCGTGGGTGAACTAAAACCTCAATTAATTAGCCTTAACAAGTAATTAATTACTTAGCTTTAGTGAACTATATACTCAAAAAATGATTCAAGTAATGTGAGTAAGCAGATGGAAACAACATCAATTAATTACAACTAATTGATTAACATTTTAAAAAAAAATGATTCATGTGTTGTCAACGTCAATGAAAAATTGTGCAGAGTTGATCCGAGAATGAAAAGTGGGAAAATAGCGTTTCAAAGGTTCTGACCAGACAGACAGACAGACAGACAGACTAGTGAGATGATAAGAGCTCGTTAAAAAGAAAAAAACAACAACAACATGTTGGTCCTACACTACAGCGTTTATTAAATATGCATGCATTTATTAAAAAATTAATTATTCTTATACATTAATTAACAAAACCGAAGTTATTACGTTTTTATCTGTTCGGCTTTTTGAAAGAAATATAAAATACATTAAATGAAAAAAAAATTGTGCGTTTCTTAAAGCTGGACCAAAGGGCAATAACTCTGCTTACCTCCATTCCAATGATGACAAAGACAAATATGATGATTAAGATCCTCCGACTCCCGATCGTTTTGTCGAATAGAACATTGTAGCATCCCTGAATCATAGAACAATATTTATAAAGACTAAGGGTTGCTCTACTATCAATTAGAGATGGGAAACGAACCGAACCCGAACCAAACTCAAACCTCAATTACAACCGAACCGAACCCGAACTTTTAAACTGGTCGGTACGAACCGAACGAACTGTCTTTACCTTAACCGAACTGAATCAAGATTTTGCGATCTTCTGTTTAGTAAATAAAAAATTTTCAGCGACATGATTTGACAGATATTTTTAATGTTTGGAACATTCTTCTGCCTTCTTGAGCTGGCCGTGTCCTTGACATCTTGTGTCTGCATCTTTCCTGCGTCAATTTGGGTTGTCTTCCTTTGGTATCAACACGAAGGGAGCCGTACCATTTAATATTTGTGGGTTAATGGAATGGGAGTTTCGAAGAAACGAAAAGTAGACTCTGAATGTAGAAACTACCAGGAAAATGGACAGATCTTTACCTTTTTATGGAACATGAAAATAAGCCACTAACAGTAGCCCTATCACTGTCTTTTCTCTAGATCTAGAACTAAATCTCTACACTTTAGATCCCACAGAATACAGAATTGTCATATTGGAAACAATCCCCTCCTTGCAATAAAACCCACAACCTTAAGCTATGCCTCTGCCTACCTCGGTGTTAGCATTCTCTATGTCTTTGGAGGCAGCACAAGAAAGTGTCTCCCTAAAGCCTTGATTGATAAAAGTCGCCTTACAGCAAGCCGGTGGAAACGCTAAAGGTACCGACTTGGTGGTCTTCTCTTCGGTGTAGACGAAGGTCAAGTTCATCTTGGCGAAATCAGAGAGGCCCTCCACACCGCAACATTCACCCTGAACAAAGAAACACGTAGAGGTCTAAGTCAAATACATTACGACGGTGTAACGCAGCGGGTCTCAAACTTTACCGGAAAAAATAATTCGCCCTCCCTCCCCCAGCCAGATGCTAACTGAGAGGAGCGCTGGAGGCTCTCACACTACGGTGCGGGAGGGTTCTCAGAAGATAATGAAAAAGAAAAGAAAATTAAAGACATATAATTGCCGCATACTTCTTTCTGGAACTAGTATTGGATATGCAGTTTCTTCCTCTATCCAGTCGATATTGTTGAAGACGCCTATTCTTATTAGAAGATGAACCAACTTCACTTACTTAAAATATTTTAATCATATCTTATTTTAGTATCACTTGAGCTGATATTCAAACATGGACTAATAATAACTATCAAATATTGTTTCCCTTATCAATTAATTGACAGGCTTTGTCCCCCCCCCCCCCCCCGTCTTTTAGCAAGGACGTGGCGCCCTCCTAGAGAGAGCGTCGGAGGCGCGGCCTACAGCTTGAGAAACGCTAGTGTAATGTGTTATTGCTTTCGTAATAGTGATGTTTTCTTTGTGTCTCCTTGGTTTCACCCACACACACCACACTGCAACTTTTATAAAGAAACTCGAACTCATTGTTAACAACAAGTAGAAACTAATCTACAATCATACTACTAGATATACATGAACATGCCACTCATTGATCTCTTAAACTATCGTATGGATCCGCAACAAATTTCGTACACATGTTCCTTTTACATCCTAGGTGCTCACTAAGTACGCTTTTTAACAGATGGCTGCCTGGTCATGCGGTTTGCGCGCTGGACTGTCGTTCGGATTTATCGAAGGTCGAGGGTTCAAACCCTGCCCACTCCCATCCTCCGTCGTCCTGCGGGAGGTTTGGACTAGGAAGTAAACTATCTTCAACTCTGAAGGAACATCCGAAACATGTAAAACATTTTACAAACATTCGCCACCCGACGACCGCCATTCGCGAAAAACCGCAAGCTCTATCAAACCATTGTATTTTATTTTCGGTATCCCCCCAAAAAAAAAACAACAACAATAAAACAACAAACAAACAAACCTCAGTCTACATTAGGGCTAAAACATTTTTTTTTAAAAATATCACGAACTCCATATTTGTAAAGCCACATATTTCTTCTTCCCAAAGTCTACTTATTTTGTATGCCTTACGTCATTGCCACTTCCCTTTAGAAACGGTCTAAATAACAAACAAAACCAAAATCCTAATAGCATTAACGTTATAGATTTAGAGTCTTTTTCTCTTTTTTTTTTTTTCGAGAGAGAGAGAGAGAGAGAGAGAGAGAGAGAGAGGGAGGGTGCAGCATACCCGTGGTGGGGGGGGGGGAAGTAAAATTACTACTAAAATTAAGGAGTCCAAAATAAGATTGCGTGTATGTCTCGGGGACGCATTATGAAGCAGGTCTTTCCAAATCAAGTCAAAAGTCTATGTGGGAGAAATTACGATACGCAAACAAAAAAACAAAAAACAAAATGGGGGTTCCAGAGAGTGAAGAGAGAGAGAGAGAGAGAGAGAGAGAGAGAGAGAGAGAGAGAGAGAGAGAATGAAAGAGAGAGTGGGCCGTGAAATTTCACTGTAACAGTTACACTAATTCAAGAGCTAAGAATAGAATGTTAGGTTTATCGTTAAAATGAGAACCGTTTATTAAAAAAAAAAGTGGGTATTCCGGCCAAAATAAACATTCTAAAACCAGGGACTAAAATGAACAGGCGTAGCAGGAGTGTACTGCAAGTTTTATTACTAAACTACAAGCCTTTATACGGCTCCTAGATCTAAACAAAGAGCAGATTACTGTAGAGATGAATAAAAGGGACACAATACCATGAGCATAATGGAGTTCATGAAGAAGGAGAAAGAGTTCTTGGTCTTTGCGCCAACTTCATAATCTTCATGTAAGGTTTTCATAAGGTCATGTTTTGTACTCGCGTGAAGCTAAAAATAAATAAAAAAAACAAAACTGCAGTGTCTTAAGTTAATACTACAAGTTAAAACATCAATTGATGATGCAAGCCTAAAAAAAAAAAAAGTCAAATAGATCAAACGGGAAAGTTCCCATAGTGCCACAAAAGTAGGCCTACTTTTACAAGAAAGAAACAGTCCACGTTTTGTTATTCACAAGAGTACAAGAAAGAAAACAAAACATTCTTCTCTTAATAATTCTTCTCTTAATAATGGACATTTTGTTTACCCTTATTCGATATCAAACAAAATAATTTATTACCAATAATTAATTTACTAACTGGTAATTTTTACATTGATTCATGTTTTGTCAGGTACAATAAATAATTTGTTTATAGTTCGAACTTGATCCGAGACTGGGTGTGGGGGAAGTAACGTGTACAACTATGTAACGGGGCTAAACTCTTCATATAAGGATTAATTTCCATTGTTGGTAAATAATTAATTAGCTGTAATTAATTAACTAATCGGTTACTTTTATTTTATTGAATAGGGGCTTTTTTTAAAGTAACTAATAAAGGAAATAATGCTTGGCGCTAGGGTGGGGGAGCGCTACCCCTAGCTGGGACGTAAGGGGTGTCTACTGTCGTTCCACTAATTCCAGAAAGAACTTATTCTAGGGTACTGCGTGATTATCAATTCCCCACACTGCTCTATCACTTTATTATCGATTCCCCACACTGCTCTATCACTTTATTATCGATTCCCCACACTGCTCTATCACTTTATTATCGATTCTCCACACTGCTCTATCACTTTATTATCGATTCCCCACACTGCTCTATCACTTTATTATCGATACCCCACTCTGCTCTATCACTTTATTATCGATTCCCCACACTGCTCTATCACTTTATTATCGATTCCCCACACTGCTCTATCACTTTATTATCGATTCTCCACACTGCTCTATCACTTTATTATCGATTCTCCACACTGCTCTATCACTTTATTATCGATTCCCCACACTGCTCTATCACTTTATTATCGATTCTCCACACTGCTCTATCACTTTATTATCGATTCCCCACACTGCTCTATCACTTTATTATCGATACCCCACTCAGCTCTATCACTTTATTATCGATTCCCCACACTGCTCTATCACTTTATTATCGATTCCCCACACTGCTCTATCACTTTATTATCGATTCCCCACACTGCTCTATCACTTTATTATCGATACCCCACTCTGCTCTATCACTTTATTATCGATTCCCCACACTGCTCTATCACTTTATTATCGATTCTCCACACTGCTCTATCACTTTATTATCGATTCCCCGTATCATATAAATGACAGAAAGATTTCTCTAAAACTTCTCCTTACCGTTGACGTGACGTACATAATATTGATGGTCAACCAGTACTGCCCATTGATTGTCATCACCAGCATGGCAATTAGCTACAAAATAGAAAGCTCTTTGCTAGTTGATTCACAACTGGGTCGAAGAAATGGATTTATCTCCAATATAAAATAAAAATAGTTGTTCACACTCTTTAAAATGTTAATATATATCAATATATTTTTGCTGGCATGAAAATTACAATTTGGTCTATAAGCTGGCGCCAACAGGAAGTGGTATTATGTCGTCTTTCAAAAACGTTTGTGTCGATATTACGACTAAAGAAACGTTTGTGTCGATATTACGACTAAAGAAACGTTTGTGTCGATATTACGACTAAAGAAACGTTTGTGTCGATATTACGACTAAAGAAACGTTTGTGTCGATATTACGACTAAAGAAACGTTTGTGTCGATATTACGACTAAAGAAACGTTTGTGTCGATATTACGACTAAAGAAACGTTTGTGTCGATATTACGACTAAAGAAACATTTGTGTCGATATTACGACTAAAGAAACGTTTGTGTCGATATTACGACTAAAGAAACGTTTGTGTCGATATTACGACTAAAGAAACGTTTGTTTCGATATTACGACTAAAGAAACATTTGTGTCGATATTACGACTAAAGAAACGTTTGTGTCGATATTACGACTAAAGAAACGTTTGTGTCGATATTACGACTAAAGAAACGTTTGTGGTCAATGTAACCGCTGCGGTTTTGATCGTGAAAGTCTGCTTTAGTTGTTCTAGGTACACGGACAATAATTAGTGGTTACATTTTCATCTTTTTTTCGTAGATGGCGAGTGGGAGAGTTAGTGATTTGTAATTGAATCAATCATCTTTAATATAGCTAACCTATCGATCGTTCATGATCTTGACCTTTCTTGTGTTCACACTTGTCTGTCCATTAGTTAGACTTGCTGTGACATG
The DNA here is from genome assembly GCF_947242115.1 of Biomphalaria glabrata. Classification (NCBI taxonomy): domain Eukaryota; kingdom Metazoa; phylum Mollusca; class Gastropoda; family Planorbidae; genus Biomphalaria; species Biomphalaria glabrata. The sequence continues at coordinate 24,399,045 of NC_074724.1, read as the reverse complement.
TCCTGATGATCTATTCTCTTCATTACGTCCACCCAGCTCTAATGGGTACCTGACTTAATTGGGGAAAAGTAAAGGCGGTTGGTCGTTGTGCTGGCCACATGACACTTTCGTTAACCGTAGGCCACAAAATCAGATGAACTTTACATCATCTGCCCTAGAGACCACAAGTTCTAAAAGGGGAACTATACTTTTACTCTACTCATTCTATCCAAAAAATTAGCTGTAACATTCTTCTATCCAACGAATAACTAACATTTTTCTAACCAACAATTAACCCTAACATTCTGTTATCTGACTATTAACTCTAACATTCCTCTATCCAATGAACTTTAACCTTTACTAAAAACAACAAGAACAACACAAGGACTCACAATGGTCAGTGGCAATGAAGACATGAAGCGAGCAGCGAAACTACCGAAGACGGAGAAGGCCAGCATGGCTACTCCCACGATCAGCACCCCGTAGGGTAAAGTAGTGGTCCAACTGCCCAAGTACACGGACGTCGGGAGGTCATCCTAATGGAAAAAAAAATATAAATCGTTGTCAGGAGTGAACTGAGTGTCCTAATTGGCACTTACTTGGCACTTACACTGCCACAAAGTCTGGCCCGCAACATGAAAAGTATCAGATCAAACGCTTCCTCAAAATCATTGTGTCAAGTATTTGATAATGTACTGACCACCAAACACATGCAGCATGAGTGGGTGTAGGTAACGTTTTGCCTTTTTTTTAACAAGTAGGCAACAGCCATGGTGAGTTTGACCATTCAAAGTCACCCCGAGATTTGAGTGTCACGTATCAATTTAATAAACCAAAGTACAATTTAAAATAAGCTATGTTAAGGACGGGATAACAGACTGCAGGTGTCAGAAAAGGTCGCCTTTCAGACCTAGCAATATAAAGTGCAGATAGTGTAAAAATAATCTTTTTCAGTGACCCACAGTTAACGAGGGTCTCATGAGGCCAGCACAACGAACCAATCGCCTTTACTTTCCCCAAATAATGTCAGGTACCCATTAGAGCTGGGTGGACTCAGGATTGCCATAAAAATTACAAAATTCAAAATCCCATCAAGATTTAAACCCGAGACCACTAGGTTCGTAAAGCTGTAAGCTTCAGGTGTGCGTTTTCTTGCATGCATTGCTTCGGAAATGCATTCTCCTGACGTCTACAAAGCAACATATTTCTTAGTGAGTAGAGAGAACATGAAACAAAGTGACATTCAGACACTGTGGGGCAAGCCGATACGGAAATTAGATCGTCAAATCAAAGTTTAAAAGCACGATGGTTAAAGGCTTGATTTTATAAGTTCTTCCTGGTGACCAGATAATACTCTAGCTGCGGGTACTGTTTGGTTGACATGAAAAGAACCAATGAACGTCACTCGATTGAGAACTGAACGTCGAAAAACAAGTTTATTCTAGAATCTCACTGGGGGAGACGTATTCAAATGTCTTCATTTAAGACACATTTTAAAATCTTGTTGCAGGTCTCTCGAAAACAAAACAACAGTAACAAGCAAAATAAAAAAAATCCTTAAAAAAAAAATAAAACTTACCTAAGGGAAAAAAACTCCGCCCTTAAAACTATATCTCTCATTAATCGATATCAAACAAAATAATTAATTATTAGCAATTAATTGTCTCATTGGTTAATTTTTTAAAATAATTCATGTTTTGTTAAGTGCCATAAATAGTTCTTTAAGTTTCAACTTGATCCGAGAATGGGTGTGGGAGAAATAATGTGTTCAGTTATCTAAGGGGACGAAACACTATATATTTAGCCGTACCTGTGAATACTGAAGGATTCATTTCCATTGTTGTATCAAATAAAATAATTAATTACCGATAAACAATTGACAAATTGGTTGATTTTATTTTTACTGATTCATGTATTGTCAATGCCAATGAATGATTCTGCCAAGTTTCAACTTGATCCGAAAATGGGTGTGGGAGAAATAACGTGAACAAACATTTTACCAGACAGACACACACACAGTGTATTTCCTTGCATTTATGGATTTTATTTATTAAACATTGGGGCAAAAAGTTCATCTGTACTTGATTTATTTTATACTCACCTGTAGCTTTATTGCTATATTGCAAACACAAAAGATTTTTCGATCTTATAAAAATAAGATCGACGTGGCCCCTCCTTCCTAGTTTGAGAAACCCTGTTCTAGGTATTGGGAGATGTGATGCGTTACCTTAGTAGGTACGATTGATTCATAACTGTTGATCAGTAGTTGGGTCAGGTTAGCTTTCTTGACCACCGGATCCAGGAAGTCCTCCATGATAAGTTTTTGACAGAAGGTCATCAACAGGCCAATTGTGAAGAAAGTGGCGCCGCACAACTGTGACAAAGGGGAAGCAGAAGGGCATTAACTCGAAGACATGTATATTCGTAATGTTATGACGTAATCACACTATGTATTGCGTAGTAATCTCTAATTTTCTAGCCTGTATTTATAAATATTATGAGAGTGTGTGTGTCTGTCCGTGCATATGTATTTTTATGAGTGGTAAGAAAAAAAAACATCTCGCTGTTATGCTGTATGTATTCAACAAGGGATCAAGTTTGGTTAAGCTCCGTTAATACTTGGATAAAGTCCGTTTAATGTTTGGAGTGTACAACACTCTCAGCCACCCACCGGAGGCTCTAAATGAAATGAGAAAAACAAAACAGCGAGAACATAAAATTACGTAATTTCTAAAAACCCTGACTGTGTCTGTATCTAAATCGACAAATAACTGAAATTAATATATCGCAATTTCCGTAGTAGAGTAATATAGAGTTATAGACTCATAGTTTGAGATCTGATTCAAGTTTCGCAATTTTTTCTCGAAATTTATTTTAGTCCTTGGGAGGCCCCCCACCTATTGGAGGCCCTAGATTGTTTATGCCTAAGGTCGGCCCTATTGGTAATTAACTGTTTTGTTGTTATTGAACAATGAAAATAAATTGTACTTGACTGATGTGGTGAGATAAGTTGAATTAGCCCCCTTAATACTTTGTAGGTCTCCGCTTTAAAGTTTGAAGCCAACAATAGATAACTATAAAACCTTCAATTTTCATAAGCGAATCGCTAGCATTGTGGCTAGTTTGTAGGCTTGAGGAAGTTTGAGTCCTCGAGTTTGAATTCAGGTCTTTCATCTTTTTTTGTGTGGAATAAATGGATTTAATAAGCAAAGTGCATGCCATCTGGTCAGTCTTAAAACAACTCTACTACACAAACTTACAAAGGTGACCACCATGGAGGCAGACAGAGACTGGAACAAGCTCGAGTACAACATTCTTAATCTGAGTCCATCGACTCTTGAGACTAGCAGAGACTCTGGGGAAAAGTAACGCCACATTGGTATTCAACATTTCATCTGGTCAGTTCTGTTTTTTTTTCTCTTCTCCCTTACAACTATAATGTTTTTTTGTTTGGTCTAATGCACAAATTGTAAGACAAATTTCCGTACGGACAATAAAGATTATTATTATTATTATTTTTATCATAGAAAACAAACGCTTGTTTACTTAAATCTTTATAGCATTAGATTTCTTGCGACTAGAAATGACACCTAATCGTACTGTTGGTAAGAAAATAAATTCTCTTTCTTTTTACAAAACTCAAGTAGCTTTAGTCAGCTGGAGTCCCCTTTATAGTTGGAGAGAATGAGCCAGCCCAAACGCTATGGTTCTTACCTTAAGAGTAGTAAGTCAAGTCAAGTTCCCCTTTCAGACCTTGCGATCTATTGGTCAGATGATGTTAAGGTTTATTTGTCCAACGGTTAACGAGCAGTGTGACATGAGGCCAGCACAACGACCAAACGCTTTTACTTTCCCCAACTAAAGTCAGGCATCCATTAGAGTTGTGTGGACTCAGAGGCTTAATGAAAATCTCAAAATTCAAAATCCCAGTCTTCACCGAGATTTGAATCTAGAACCCCAGGTTCGGATGCCAAGCGCTTAGCCAGTCAGCCACTGCGACCCCATAAGAGTAATTAGAGATACAAAATGGGCGAACATTAATTACCATTCAAAAAAAATATAATTCAATGTGTTTAAAACTTGAATATAGGCCTATGTATAGAAAAAAATGTAAGTTACATAATCAGCTGCTCATCAAAGATGGTACTAACTGTTAAAGCATAATACTTATTACCTAATCTTACGCAAATGTCTGGAACATTTCAAGGAATGCGATGTACTAGAGGCGTCAAGTGAAACAAACATTTATAAGAAATACGCGGAGATGTAACAGTCTAATAGGAACATGGGTGGCGGACTGAATTTATCATTTACTTCATACTTTTTAATGAAATGTATATATGCATGTATAGAAACAAGGGTATTTCATTTTTGAAACTCACGGGGGTTGTTTAATACTATGAGTAAATAAATCTAGGATGACGTAGATCAGTGCTGTCCAATCTGTCTGGACATGGTAGTCAAGTTTCTATGCACGCGCCATGAGCCGCATCTCAACAAAACCTAATTGAGTTTAATGAAACTGACCTTCTGAGGCCCAATTATGCAACGTGGATAGGAGTTGCAAGGAGCTAGATAGCGCCCACCTCACTGGCCGAAGTTATGCCCCTGGACCAGTAAGCTTAGCATCACTGACGTAGACATCACAGAGAAATGACAAAAGAAAGTGGGTAACAGACAGTTTGAGCCTGATAGGTCTAATAGTGTCTTGCGTTTCGGACTGTCGTCAAGAGAGTCTCGAGTTCAACCCCCCTTGCAGTCCTGCAGGAAATTTGAGTTAGGAAATAATACTCTTAATTTTTAAGAAGCATCTGAAACTGACCAGTCAAATCAAATCTAGATCTATAGATTAAATGACCAGTTAAGTCAAATTTAGGTTAACTGTCCAGTTAAGTCAAATCTAGATTCAGTTAAGTCAAATCTAGATCTATAAATTAAGTGACCAAATGAGTCAAATCTTTATAAATTATGTGACCAGTCAAGTCGAATCTAGAATAACTGTAGATGTGACCAGTCGATTCAAATCTTGGTCTATAAATTAAATGACAAGTCAGATCAAATCTAGATCCATAGATTAACTGACCAGTCAAATCAAATCTTAATTACCGGACGAGTCAAGTCATATCTAGGTCTAAAAGCTAACTGACCAGTCAAGCCAAATCTAGATCTTTAATTATATCTAGAAAGATGAATCTTATGTATAGAATAATTTTATAATCTAGATCTAGTCCTCTAGCTAAAGAGAACCGTCTTGATAAAAATACTTAGACTTAGATCTAGAACGTTGGTTCCATTATAATTGAAAATGTTTTTTTTTTAACCAACATCAAATTAATTAGATCTAGATCTACCAATTTTTGTTTCGAAGTTTCTTATTCAGTAATGTAATTAAAAAACTTGAAAAGAGATAGTAAAAGTCTTGGCATGATGAAAATCTGGTTGATTAGCTAGACCTCGACAAAGACCTAGATCGATCTAGCTTGCGATTGCACCTGGAACATGCCATAAAGTGCCTTATATAAATAGAGCCTAGATGTCTATGTGCATTATGTTTCTTTTGATTCACTTTTTAAAAAATTTCCGGTAGCTTATTTTTTCGGTGCATTCTTTTAAGCGGAAATACCCACTAGCAATATTACCATGGCCTAGAGAGATATCAAGCAAACACGTAGTGAACATAGATTTTAATGTACAACTGCGTGTATCGGTTTCTCTTATTTTTCTGTTATTACAATACCTCTATTCAAGTTAGAACTTCATGGAGGTTTTCAGGAATCTGGACAGCTGATCTCAAAAACGCCTCTACCGATTTTCCTAGAAATTTAACAGTTGATGTATATCGCTGAGAAAAGAATTACTAGCTCGTTGGCCAAACGGGGAAAACTCTAGTTTGACCGTTATAATTTTTCAATGTAAAAAATAAATAAATGTAAATTTGGCTGGAGACTTATATCTAGGTCTAGAGCCATCATGGCGGAGTCAGACATATGATATCATATAGGCATCTAGATCTAATACTAAACTTAAAGTTCTGATTTAGAACTCCTGAGATTAAGTCTAGATCTAATTCCAGATCTAGAATCTAGTTGTAATTTATATTACATTTACGTAAAAATAGAAGCCACGCAATTTTAAATATAGGGCCTACTCAGTTATGGCATAATTACGGTAACACGGCTGAAAATAGCCGATACAGTTTGGGATCAGCAGTGTCGCAGATTCTGTCAGAGTGTTGAAGTGTGTGCTGTAAGCTGCCTAAGGTTCACTCACACTGGCCCCTGATTTTTTCAACGAGTTGACTCCCGAAGGCTTTTCAATGCTTAGGTTTAGCCGCATAATGATGAATACAGAAACATATATTAAGTCATCTGTATAGTTTGAATTCTTCAAAATACTGAAAAGACTATTACGGTCAATTAACAAATAAAAACAACAAAAAAAACAACAACAACAACAACAACAACAAACAAACAAACAAGAAAACTTGAATCATGAGAAAATGAGACCAGAATTTCATATCATTTTTTAAATATCTTTTTTTTTAATCGTTACTGTCACGAAGCCTACAGATCACGAGCAGACGAGCCCACAATAGATTTATTTAGATTTAACCTACAGTTGAAGTTCTTAAAGATGGTAAGCTTTAACGTTAAAGTTCCTACGGATGATAAGCCCAGAGTTGAACTTCCTACATATGATAAGCATAGTTTTATATCTTTACAGATACGGCCGTTGTTGAGATACTGCTATTTTCGAAATTAATCCCCTACTGTCCATCTTTACCTGTCGTCAACGATAAGTTTGATTCAATTATAGTAACACTAATGCTGAAAACATTGTGCACATTGTCTTCACTAGCATTCGCCTACATCAAATCAAGACTAAAATTTTGATGCCGATTAGTGGCTCATTGTAAAATTCTAAATCCATCACATTTGATCTAAGCTGTATGATTTCCAATGCATGGTTCAAGCCTCTTCAGTTTTCTGATTCGTAAAGGTATCGTGTGGTCTGTGTATCGAGTGGTCTGTGTATCGTGTGGTCTGTGTATCGAGTGGTCTGTGTATCGTGTGGTCTGTGTATCGAGTGGTCTGTGTAACAATACCTCATTACGTCTCTATTTTCACTGTTTCATTGATTCTAAGTGACTCTAAAAAAAAGTTTAAAACAACAACTACTAATTTCTGGAAACTAATACCATAGAAGCACTTTGATTCTAGTTGTCGATAATTGATTTGACTTTGTTATGTCCCCCTTAGTTTGAGATGATACTTTTAGTTTTCAAATATCTCTAAGAAAATATATTGATAGCCATTCTTTATTTTTTTATTTATTTAAATTTCCATTTTGCAGATATGCATACATTTCCAAGCTTTAAAAACCACTTTTCTAAAGCCCTAACCTGGACACCGAATATACATTAGAATAAGAGATACGTTGACCAGGAACTAATATATCAAGGTAAATCATTAAAGAAGGTCTAAACACTGACCTGCGACGTCGCAACCTGCGGGCAATATAGACCAATAACTCATCGCTATGTCACAGGTAATCAGGGGCGTAGCTAGGAATTTTCCATCATTTGGAGGCCCTGGGGGCTTAACCTCTATGGGGGCCCGTGCATTTCGATGAAAAAAACCCCCCACTCATTTAGGCCCTCCTCAAGTGGGGGCCCGGGGGGATTTTCAAATTCTCCCCATCCCCTACCCCACCCTAGATACGTCACTGCAGGTAGAGACGTCTTAACTGCCTACAGGTTGCTACATCGCAGGTCAGTGTTCAGGCCTACTGTAACGCTGACATTCCGATATAGAAACTATGTTCTGCTCTATCAATCATGATCTGTCAATGTGGGTGACAAGACTGTGATATAGTGAAGGGCAGGGCCATGTGTTTTTATGAAAGTGTATACGTGTTAAAGGGAATTAAGTTTACAGGTTTGAGATTTAAGAACTACAAATACAAGTATATCAGAGACCAATATCAAAAATTGAGGCTGATAGAATTGGCAAATCAATATCTTTCGGTAGCTGTATCCCATAACTCTCTACGGAAACGTTCGTGAGGTGTAGATTCTGTACATCAGGAAGTTACCTGCAGAGGAGATAGATCAAAACAAATACTAAAATCTAGAATGAAATGATTTGTAGACATCAAATTAATATTGCATCGAAGTAGTTTGTAAGTTTGCTTAACCCTTAAAATGCGTGTGGTAGTTTAGCCTCAAAACACCAGAATTGTAATTCCATTTTGTATGCACTCATTGTAAAACAGCTCAGCACTTTAAGGGTAAAAAAACAAACCATCTCAACATTTCAAGTGTCTAAAACAAGCATTTCTCCTCTCCCACGTACCAACCTTCCCTATGACGTTGCACCCTTTTAGATGTCTTGGCCGAAGTGAGATGAGATGCAGACTCGTTAATCGGCTTTTGATGCAAGACTTGGGGCATTGAACGGGCGCCCATTAGCTAGGATCGAGACGTTGTCGCCCGTACAGTAGTTTCCCTGCTCGATGCCGCTGATGGGTCCACAAAAAAAATAACCCGGCGAATACCCGACACGGTTTGGAATTAGCAGCAGGATCTTTCTGAGTGAAGATATTGCGTAGAGACGCACATCAGACGACAAGCTGTGAACGCGAAACTAATGATGTCCTTTTTTTTTAACAGAGACTAGATAGCTTGGAAACAAGCATTAAGCGTAGAACCTTCACACCGTAAACATCTCATTAATGAGAAGAGAATACACTGTTCCCATTCTGTACTAGAGTTACATACACTGTTTAAGTGTGGTAATTACTTGCTTACATCCCTTCACCCCTATTCGACTATATGCCGCAAACAATAAACCTACATCAAATGAATACTGCGTCGAAGTTTGTAAGTTTGCTTAGAAGGTGTGCAGGTCTGTCCCCTGTCCTGCTCCATTCATTCTATCGTGTGCCAGATTTAACAAAACTTGTAACGTGTCTGCCTCTAGTTCCCGCCACCAGTTATTTCTAGGACGCCCTCTCTTTCTCTTGACTTATGGGTTCCACTTCAATGCCTGCCTTGTGATGCTAGATGGTGCTTTGTGCAAAGTGTCTCTAGGTTGGGACCCAGTCTTTGCTTGCATATTTTACTTTTCTCCAAGGTCACCTGCTATGAAGTGTCTCTTTAACTCTCTCCCATCTATTTTGTACACTTTCTTCGTCTTCACTGATTTACTCAAGTCATCTGTGGTGGACTTTAACCTCCAGTCTTGGGAATGTTTTGTTAATGCATCAAAATACGTCCGCACATCTACAGATACACACATGCATCTTATGATATAATTCAACATACAAAACAGTGGCAAGACATTAAATAGCGTTACAAACTGTTCAAAGGGACATCGGATTCTGATTATTTGTTCTCAAGATTAAGACGTTAGAATTCTCTTTCTCCGAGGGGGACAACGAAGGCTAACAGGACCCTCGTACCTACTCGTGGCAGTTTTAATAGTCAGCCGGATCCTCTATCCAAGGCACACGTGAATGAATTGGCCTGATTCCAGAGGCTAAGTCACTAGAACACAATTGAAACATGAACCACAAGCCAAGAGGCGATAAATCAACCCACCAGTGTCTGTCTGTCTGTCTGTCAGTCAGTATTTATCTATCTATCTATCTATCTATCTATCTATCTATCTATCTATCTATCTATCTATCTATCTATCTATCTATCTATCTATCTATCTATCTATCTATCTATCTATCTATCTATCTATCTATCTATCTATCTATCCATCTATCTATCTATCTATCTATCTATCTATCTATCTATCTATCTATCTATCTATCTATCTATCTATCTATCTATTGATCCATCGATCCCTATCTCTTTAAGGAACTAATCATGACTTCCGTTATAATCAGGGAACTTGTTAAAACTGTTCACAGCATTCCCATTTCCGCATTAGCAGTGACACAAGAATATATTATTGTTCAAATAGGCTATCCATATTATAGAGAGAAAACTGAAATAATAAAACGAGAAAAAAGCTCAAATAACAAGGTTACAAAGACAGTTTGTGTGGAAACACAAACTCAAAATCGGCCCCCGAAGTGGTCTACCCAGGCAGGTAAAAAGGCAGGTTTCAATATTTTCAGAAAGGACATCAGAATGAAATTCTATCAAAGACAAATGACAGAGAAAAATGGAGAAAGAAGGTTTACAGATCTTGTGTGGTGCCCCAGCGGTCCAAAGGATAGGTGAAAGTGAATGTGAAGTTAGATGTGAACCTGGCCTAACTGATGTCTTATACTGAATATCTAATTGATCTAATTGTTTTGTAAAGAGTCAATCTCTTATTCAAAACCCAGTGTTGTTATGAAAGACAAATTCACGCGGCAATATGAAAATCTACTTATTAATTGTTCGTTTAAATTATGTCCAACTTATATGCATACTAAATAGATTTTTTCTTTAAAAAAATTGTTAACATTTTTTAGTGTAAATGTAGTAGTATGACAGAACTTACTTAACTTTGCAATACAAATGTAAACATTTTTTTTGACAAAAAATCTAAAACCGTTTGCATACATGTGTTAAAATATGGTGGGTAGTCGTCTTCCCTAGTAAAGAGCCTCCCGTATTTCTTACTATTAATAGTGAATAGTTTTAAAAGTGGTGTATTTTTATAAAAAAATCTGCTTGCTTAGATAATTTTTAAAATTAGATGGTTCGGAAAAGAAAAAGTAGCCGTTGCATCAGAACTTTGAATGATCTAAAATATCATGAAGTACGGTTTTCATTTTCTCTTCTAGTTTCTGAGATCTAAACGGGACGGACGGACGGACAGACGGACAAACAGGCCACACAAAACTAATAGCGTCTTTTCCCCTTTTGGAGGCCGCTAAAAATGGATACTGACTTTAACTACCAGATCTCCGTAGACCGGATTCTCTTCGGGTCCGCTTGGGGATAGTCACTGACGACACTGTAAGGCCTGAAGGTTTTCTTTAAGATGACCTTGATTGGCGCGTCTTCAACTATGTATACCGGGGCTCTCGGTGTTGGTGCGTAAAGGGGCGACATGGACACTTCAATCGCAGCGTCCCTTTTGTCCACCGTCGGGACAGATGCGAAGATGATCTTTTGAGGTGGTGGGCCAGTTGTCAGCATGGAAAGAATGGTCAGACCTACTTGACCAGCCTGCAAAATGTGATCCGGATAGAGATCTCATCAGGTAAACAAAGTAGCTCATTTAAAAACAAAACAAAATTGATATTCAGACAAACGCTCCTGTCCAAAGAAAGCTCTCACATAGGTTAAAATGAATTTTAATTGTTGAAGTGTTTTAATACCCGCTTCAGCGACACATACGCTCTTATGGCCGTGCGGCTTTCATTCCCTTACCTTTGGTACGCCACTGTGCCAGATACAGAACTGCCCCCAAAAAATGGTTAAAGAACGTTTATGCCGTATTCCTATAATTTGGCCGGGAAGGGGGGGGGTAGTTACTGGAAAACATGAGCCAAAAGTACATGTGGAGGAGTGTTCTTTCCATTTGAGGAAGTGATACTTGAATTCATGGGCCTAAACTATATGTGGAGCAATTATATATCGATTCTTTCCATTTGAGGAAGTGATACTTGAATTCATGGGCCCAAAGTACATGTGGAGGAGTGTTCTTTCCATTTGAGGAAGTGATACTTGAATTCATGGGCCTAAACTATATGTGGAGCAATTATATATCGATTCTTTCCATTTGAGGAAGTGATACTTGAATTCAGCGGCCAAGAGTATCTGTTTGGGAGCACTATAAACTAAGCTTATATTAGGTCAAACTATTTCTAAGCATCAAGGGTTGCTCGAAGCTCGCGAAGAAAGAGAGGCAGACCAAAGAAGCGATGGGAAGACAGCATCATGGGATGGACTTGAACGAGACTAAGGAAGGGAAAGTAAAGAAGTAAATATACACAACAATACTTCAAACAACAAAAACAAAGCTTATATCAAGCGTACTTGTATCAATTAGTTTGGATCAGTCATGTCATTAAATTTGTTATCCAGACTAACACACAAAAAAAGCATGTATAAAAAAAAAAAAGAAAAAAAAAAGGAGGAACGACCTGAATTCGAACTCTTGGTTTATGTCATCTCAAGCCAACACTATAACCACTCTGCTAGTAGAAAGCTTCTGAACAAGGTAGATTGTATAATTATATATTGTTTCTATGGTCTTCTGTTTTTCATGTTGTGGTCACTAAGACTCAGATGACGACCTATAAAAGGGACTAATTCAGTTTATACTACAACTTATTTTCGATGTTTAATTACTAGATCTAGATATAAATTATATGTTACATAGGTTAGGCTTGAAAAAAACACTTTACTTCTTATAATTACCTTACAAAACAACGCCTTGTTTCATCTTTTTAAAAGCGTTTTTCACGACTTTTTGTGTAGTTTTAAAAGATTTCCATAGATATAATATATATAGGTCTGTGGCATAGACAAATTCCTAAATGGGATGTTCTCGACTTAGCGCACTGAGAAAGCTAAAAACACGAAATGGCGCTGAACAAACGCAATAGGTAAAACTATTTCTAATCTCACAGATTAAGTATTGTTAGTCTTGAGTGGTCCAAACTGATTGATAAATTAAACTTATTATGACATAGATATGTAAATCGAAACAAATCCACATTCAGATGTGTATCTTACATCATGAAAGAACACAGTGAAGGTATTAAGAATCAGGCCTACCGATATCAGTATCATAAGTATGAAGGCAGTGCTGAGCCAACCTCTATGTCGAGCTTGAATATGTCTGAAAACTTCGTCGTAACAGCCCTGAGAAAACAATCAAACAAGATAGCCTTTCAATTAGACGCTTTTTCTATTAGACGGTGTTTCTATTAGACGACATTTTTTATTAGGTGGCTTTTCTATTTGACGGCATTCTTTAATCGATCGATTCAATGGTCGAGAAATAGATCCAGGTACCCAGAAAAAAAAAGCATTGTTTATGTAGGCTGAGAAAACCAATTATTTTTTGTTAATTAGAACCCTCCGCCCCCTTCGCCCCCCCCCACCCGAATAACTTATGCCTAAACAAAATAAAAAAACAAGCAATAGAGAAAAAGATTATTTTTTAAAAACAAAGCTTATCTAAGGGAAAGAACCTCTTATTACAGCAATTTATCTGAAACTGACAGTGTTTAGCTCCCTTACTGCTATTTAAAACAAAATTAATTAATTAGTACCAATTAGTTAATTAATTGGTAAATTGATTGATTCTTGTATTGTCATCGATTATGAATAATTATGCAAAATTTCAACATGGAAGAAAATAAATGTGTCAAAACGTAATAAGAGGATTAAATCCACACATATATATATATCCACATCTCTCATTAAGCAGTATTTATTACCCTTACTTCAATATCAAACAAAATAATTAATCAACAATAATTAATTAACCGGTTAATTTTTTGATTGATTCATGTCTTGTCAGGTTTAATGAATAATAGTGAAAAGTTTTAACTTGATCCGAGAATGGGAAATCGGAGAAAAAAAATTTTCAAAATTTTTTACCAGACAGACAGATAAACAGACAGACAGAGTGAGTTGATATTAGCTTTGTAATTAAAAAGGGTGTTTGGTTGTCTAATTATGCCAAATCATGCGCTTTGAGTTTACTTCTCTAAATCCATCGACACTAGGTAACTTTAGGAAATAGTTTGTACAAAGCTTCTATTAACTCTGTCTGTCTGTCAAAAGGCTGTACACGTGATTTCTCCAACACTCAGCCAACACGTTAAAGAGGCACACATATTTATTGGTATAGGCAAGACATGAATCAGTGAATTATTGGTAAAATAATACTTTTGTTTGACACCAACATGGGGAATTAATCTTTCAGTATTGACAGATGTGGCTAAAGATAGGCATGTAGGGTTTGGTCCCTTAGATAATTTTGCCAATTATTTCTCCCACACCCATTCTCGTATTGAAGTTAAAATGTTATTTATTGTACCTAACAAAACAATAAATCAATTAAAAAATCAAGCAATTAGTCCATTAATTGTTTTATTTGATATAGAATAAGGGAAATAACTCCTACTCTGCCAATATAGTTGTAACAACGGGTTCTCTTCCCTTAGATAACCTTCTTCTTACTAATAGTGAACATGTTAATTATATACTAGGTTTATTCCTCTAATTAGAAGTATGTAGTAAAACAAAATGTTTCAGAAATCACTGACCTTCAGATTTACATTCTTGGCATCATCCAAACCTTTCTGCGCACAACTGAGCAGCTGTCTGAAAATCTTTCGCTCGCTCTCTCCTTGGAAGACAGAACTCTTGCAGCACGCAGTTGGTAGCTGAGGGAGACGGACAGCTGTTAGTCGTGAAGGCGCGAGCTCGATCTGGGTAAAACGATCTCTCTTTTTCTCTTTCCACCCCCCCCCTTTTTTTTTAGAACTTAAATCTTAAATTGAGTACAAATTCCAATTTAAATAGGAATACTCTAAATTTATGGATGTGACGAAATCAATTAAAAATTCTCATCATTTCATCCATCTGTGCATGTTGTCTCGTCTGAGATGGCATTATTTGACAACAAAGCTCTAGCATTTACCACAAACTTAATATAAAAAAAAAACAAAGGGAGTGGGTTCAAGAAGCGCCTCGGAAAAGCTGCTCCTATTTAAGCGCCTCGGAAAAGCTGCTCCTATTTAAGCGCCTCGGAAAAGCTGCTTCTACTTTTATTAGACTCAACTGAACGAGCTCTGGAAAAAAAAAATTCATGATTATAATGGCGGCGAACAGCGCATGCGTAATGAGCGCTTGAGATACGGACACCATGGAGATATAGAACGAAACCTCAAAACTCCATTTGCTCTGCCTCGGCCGTGCTCTAAAAAATCACATGGCAAGACAAGCAGAGCCATAGTGAAAAATTGACAAGTACGGGTCTCCTTAGTATAGTCATCACAGTCAGAGTTCGTTCACATTGTCTTGTTTATTATCCTCTTCTTATAGATTACGGTCGCTACTTTAAAAGACGTTACTTTAAAACAGTGATGCCCAAAATGCGGCCCGCGGGCCAGATCCGGCCCACGACGTGGTTCTATCCGGCCCGCCGAAACGTCGGCACAAAGTGTAGAAAATCCCTTCTCCCTTTCCAAAAACAAAAAAGGTCGAAAAAATTATCTTATGAACATTAGGGTCCTGACGTTATCTCTGATTGATTGGTACCATGACATTTAACAATGGTAATTTTATGCAATGGAAAGAAAATGCAAGTGAACTCTGTAGAATCTACCAGGAAAAGTTGAACGGAGCTTTTACTTTTAGTGGAACATGATCATAAGGCAACATATTTGATTTGTACAGAAAGTAGCTTAAAAAACAACAACAACATATAAACAGCATTATAAAACAGATATGAAGGCATTCTTGGTTTGAGCCGCGAATAGAAAAAATGTTAAGTTACACTTAGAGATGGAAGGATTTATGGGAAAATTTAACAAAAAGAGACCCCAAAAAAAAAAAAAAAGGCGTCAGCTAGCTAGCTGTTGCTGACATTTTAAGTATTAAGCTATTTTCCGACGCGTAAAAAAAGATAACTTGTAGATATCCCATTAATTAATGTAAGTGCTAGATCCTCTATTTTCTAATCAAATTGTTACAGGTCGATTTCATTTCGTTTTTGTACCATTGCGGTCATGTGGCCCGCGACACGAGTGTCGGAAATTAAAAAGGCCCGCAGGTCGGATTAGGTTGGGCATCACTGCTTTAAAAGATAATTACATCCTACTAATTTCATGTGTCTATCTAGTCATGCATGTTAATCAGTGACTTTAACTCTGATAAGTCGCTGGTTTTCCTGGCTGATTCAGGCAACCCATTCCATTCTCTGACGGCACTAGAGAAAAAGGAACGCTTGTAAGAATTCGTCCTAGCATATGGAATAAGAAATGTGAAGAATGAATGAATACTAAAGTGGTTTAGGATAATTAATTTGATATTTTCATACATGGAGATACGTCCATAAATAGCTAACGTTTTTGGTGAATCTGGACGTATTGATAAGCAAAGTCTTTTTAATAATGATTGGTGCGCACATTTCAACATTAAAGAATCACATTTCAAAGCTAGTTTCTCTTGTATCACAAAGTAATCACTGTAATTTGTTTGTTTTACAGGTTTCGGATGTGCCTTGAAGATAAACTACTTCCTAGTCCAACCCTCCCACAGGAAGACGGGGGATGGGAGAACCAGGGACCATTGATACGTCCGAACGACAGTTCAGCGAAGAAACCGCAAGACCAGGCAGCTATTTAGTTGGCAACAGTGGTCAATAGGGCGTCCATGCGATTGTTTCTATTCTCAATTAAATTCGACACTCCATCAATCTATCCCCCGATTCGTTGTCTTAAAGAGCGTGCCAGATCTGGACTCGTGTTCAAATATGGAAAGTAACTTGTAGCAAGAAAGTGTTTAGTTCTCTGAGTTTGATTTTATAAAGCTTATAGCAACTCCGCCTCCTCGGGTCTAGTTGAAACTTTGTACAATTATTCATTGTCGTTGGCAACACATGAATCAATAAAAGAAAATAACCAATCAGTTGATCAATTGGTGTTAATTAATTAATTATAGGTGTCATGTAGCATAAAGCAGTCGTTAAACTAAGTTTATTTTTAGATTTCTGCAGCGCCTGCAGCGGAAGCTCATGGTTATATTGTTGTCTAGTTTCACGGAACAGAGGCGTGCACGCCCATTATTAATGCATTCATTGGTTGAATATTTGCATCACGGCGGCAAGTTAATTCCATACCATAAAAAGAGAGAGGTTGATTGTTTTCCAAATATAGAGAGGGGTATCTTATCTTATAGATTACAGACGTCACTTCAAACAAAGAAGATAATTACGTCCTAAATATTGTATGTGTCAATCTAGTCATGCGTGTTAATCAATGACTTGACTCATAAGGGTAGAGGGTCAAACGTATTTCAAGGACGGGAACATTCAGTGAGGAGCTGGAACGGTGAAAGTAAAAACTTGTTTCATTTCATTGTATTGTACAGAGTGTATTTTATTAAATTGATTTCTAGTTCCAGAAATAAAGCTTTTGTATTTTGTAAAATGATCTTAGTTGTTTTGAATTCATAGTTAACATTTGAATCTCTGGCATTACGATATTATTTTAAGTGCTCATTAATAGTTTAACAGTACAAATCTATAATAAATTACATAATCAGAAACGCATGGTCTGATCAACATAATGTCATCGTAACATCAAAAATTCATCACATCCTAGCACTCAAAAATAAATATTACAATAGTAATAATAATAAGAAGAAATAATTCTTGCAGTGTTCAAGTGAAATAACAGTTATTGAGCGGTTCTTTCCATTTTATAAACTTTTGCAGACACATTTAGTTTGAAAACTACATACACCTTGAATAAAAGGGTTAATGACGCACACATTTTGATGACGTCAACTTACCATGAACTGATATTTCTCCGGGTAACTATATGTGTTGTCAATAAAGGTTAAATTTTTGAAATCACCTGCGCCTCTGATACCGCAACACTGTTTCTGTTGGGACACAAGATATATATGAGTTATACGAAGTCGTCTGCCGCTTATTATATCAGGACCTTTCCACATTATTTCGACTAAATGAAAAAAAAAGGGGAAAGAAAAAAAAAAGAAATGCCAAATCCTCTGACCCCCCCCCCCCGGGAAACAGTCACGCTAAACAAATCACGTTTCTCTGTCCATTGGGCAGTCGTGCTCTCTGAGCAGCTCATTGACCTTGGTCTCCACCCAGAGGCTGTGAATCCAAGTAGTTGTCAGCATGCGACAACGACCACACCCCTTTTTCTTGTGTATGTAGCAGACTGTCTATGATTGTCGAAAGTTTATATATTGACGGCATCTATTATCGCAGATTACTTAACAGCCGACTTTTGGTATCCGAGTTCCATGTGCCTGATGTTTTCACTAGTGAAACCTAGAAAGAGCCGTGTCGGGTAAAGATCTAGGTTGACTATATTCTACTCTGAAGATCAACTACATCCCGATGTGACCACATTAGGACTAACAAGTATCAAAACACTCCCATCTTCAAACATCGCATTATTTTAAATTCGATATCATTAAATCTTATTCAAAATTTCCAATATTTAAAATATCCCGCCAAAATTTATTTTAAGTATTTTTTTTTTAAAATATTATGCACATCACTAGTCTACCATGAACATTAAAAAGTTAAAAAAGTAAAATTCCCCTTTCAGACCTTGCGATCTAAAGGGCAGATGATGTAAAGGTCATCTGTTTCTGTGGCCTACGGTTAACGAGGGTGTCATGTGGCCAGTACAACGACCAACCGCCTTTACTTTTCCCCAACTAATGTCAGGTACCCATCAGAGCTGGGTGGACTCAGAGGAGCCCAAGGATCTCGAAATTAAAATTCCCAGTCTTCCCCAAGATTCTAACCCGAGACCTCGGTTCGGAAGACACGCGCTATACCGCTCAGTCTCCGCGTCTCCTACAATGAACATCACAATACGCCGGTAAACATGTCGACAGATTGATGGAGAGATTCTCAGCTGCTAGCTGCCCTTTAGTCGTATATTAAAAGTGATTGGAGTCATGGTACGGTACGAAGTTTGTTCAGGAATCAACTACCCACAATTGAATGGTATCAACTCACCAACACCATAATAGAGTTCATCATGGCTGTGAAAGTGTTGTTGCCAGATTCTATTGTATAAGAGCTTTGGATTTTGCTGGTCAATTGATTTTTAGCGATCTCATGAAACTGCATGAAAAGATAAAAAATATTTTTTTTCGAAGGGAAAAAATATCCCCCTTAGATAACCTTCTTCTTACTTATAGTGAACATGTTAATTATATACTAGGTTTATTCCTCTAATTAGAAGTATGTATACATTTTGTAGTTCTGTATCAAGTCTATACATTTTGTAGTTCTGTATCAAGTCTATACATTTTGAAGTTCTGTATCAAGTCTATACATTTTGTAGTTCTGTATCAAGTCTATACATTTTGAAGTTCTGTATCAAGTCTATACATTTTGTAGTTCTGTATCAAGTCTATACATTTTGAAGTTCTGTTTCAAAATTGAATTAACGCCGTTATGCTGTGCGTCTCAATGTAAAATAATCTTCCAGTATGTCGTGAAGAAGCTACAAAAAGCCTGCAAAGTTTTGGAGCCTTATGAGTATGAGGGGCCCTGTGTCTCCCAATGGTGGAAGCTGCCCAGGCTTGAAAAAAAAATACAGCTTAGTGCGGGGCATTGTCCCGTTGATTCGTACACTGCAAGGTTCAGGCCAAACTTCGAATTACAGTGTGCATTCTGCGGGGATGAAGACGACCTTATGTATCATACCACTTTTGACTTGCTGAATTCCGTTTCGACAGGCCTGGTAAGCCAAACTCTCACACTTGTGACTAGCTTTCATTGTGTAGGATTTTTTATGTCCAAAACTTTAGGAAGAAGGACTCTAGACTTCACCCATGAAGTTAGATGATGATGAAGATGATAAATGGGTTTAATTAAGGATCTTCTGACAATTACTAAAGGAAACAACACTAAGTGTAATAAGATCAACGGGAACAGCATTTTAAAATATTTGAAGTATAAAATGTTTTAAACGTTTGGCAACTATAAACAATGACTAAAAAGTGGATAAGATTTTGTTGGATTGGTTGAGAATTGGATTGAATATACATGGTCCATCATCCACTCAAAGGATTTAAAATAAAAGAGTGAAAGTAAAGCTCCTCTTTCAGAACATACGGTCTATAGGATAGAAGATCTATAGGGCAGATGATGTTAAGGTCATCTGTTTCTGTGATCAAAAGATAGCAAAGGTGTCAGGTGGCCAGCAGAATGTTAATTTGTGCCATGTAATCTGACTTATTAGAGCTGGGTGAACTCAGATGCTCCCGAAATTAAAAATCCCAGTCTTCACTGGATTTGAACCTAGGACCATCCTGTTCGAAAGCCAAGTGCTATACCACTCTGCCACATTTCCTCCGGATGCCAAATTTTGTTGAACTTACCCCGAAGAATGG
This sequence comes from Biomphalaria glabrata, assembly GCF_947242115.1. NCBI lineage: Eukaryota > Metazoa > Mollusca > Gastropoda > Planorbidae > Biomphalaria > Biomphalaria glabrata. The sequence continues at coordinate 24,378,980 of NC_074724.1, read as the reverse complement.
ATTGTAAATAATTTGAACGATGTAGACCAGGAGAGCAATGGTGACGAAGATCAAGACGATATCCTGGAAGTGACGAAATAGAAAATGTCACACAATAATTATGTCATTAAAGATATATATATATATATATATTGTTATAATTCTGGTCAACGATACACGAGCGGTCAACCGTGACGAGTGGCTAAGGTCAACCGCGATGACGGGCTAAGTTTCAAGAAACAATTGAAGTGAACACTACTCATGCCAGTCACGTTGGAAACGGTCATGTGATCAACTAGAAAAGACGATTGACGTTCCGTTGGGTTCTAGAAGAGTCTTAGGGACCTTATATGCCAGCGAAGGTGTCAGAGTCAAGTCAATCCACGTTACCTCGCGACTTCACCAACAGGAGTCGAATTCGATTCGAAAGCAAAGTGCCATACCACTTAGCCACCGCGCCTCCTTAATAAATATAAAAGCATGCTCTATTTGTGAAGAAAGAGATATAATACTTGTATACATAACCCCATTGCCCTTGTTATCGAACTGTATTGTTAACAAAATGAACGTGAGGCAACTGATGGTAGAACAGTCTTGCACTGTCTTAAATCTGGCTCTGGGTAGTACTGACCATCTGATAGGTTTCAATTTATTCCAGGTGTTTAGTTCTTTGTTGAGAGCCAACAACGTGTATAAACACTGACGGAAGCGGAATTAACCAAATGTTGGCTTTAGCACAGACCAGGAGAGTAACTCGAGCTAATGTTGTTAGCTTCATATTCTTGAAGGGGGACACTAGCTAGAGCTAAAGTAAATTGATATTAACTGATATTAACCAAAAAGAACGTGTCGACGCAGTGTACTAGATGAAGCCGAGAGGACAGGAAAGAGCTGGGAAGTCATTAAAAAACTAGCAAGAGACCGTGGAAAGTGGCGTGTTTTTTTTTTAACTGAGGCCGTATGCTCCACGAGAACCGCAAAAGAAAGATGATGATGATGATGAACTTACACCAGCAAGAATTATCTTCAAATCCTTAAAGGCGGCGATGAAACAAAGCAGAGAGTAGATGATGGTCAATGATCCGTTAGAAATGACCACAGAACCTAAGACAAATAGCCTGAAAATGTCAATGAGAAAAGTGAAATTTGTTAATACAAACTCGTACAATTAGCATAACAAAACGAGCTGGAGATCTGGGTTGATGAAATAAGCCGAAAGTCTAATGTATAGAATACAAATAAATACTTTAAAAAACTAAGCTAAGGGGGAAGAAATCACTCCGTACTTACAACTATATCTCTCAAAATGGAGAAGTTATTTCCACTCTTTGATATAAAACAAAATAATTAATTTCCAAAATAATCAATTAACTTTATGGATCTTCAAAAACACCGGTGTATTATTAGGTACAATAAATAATTATTTACAGTTTCAACTTGATCCCATAATAGGGGTGGGTAAAATAACATGTAAAATTATCTAAGCTAACAAAACCATAAATATTAAGCAATTTCTCTGGATACTGAATAATTAATTTTCCTTGTCGGTATTAAAAAAAATTAACAGCTACTAATAGACTAATTGGTTACTTTTAGTTTTTTTGTTAGTGATTCATGTCTTGTCTTTGCCAATGAATCATTGTATTTCCCCTTACCAGTCTCCTATATCTGGCATAGTCTTCGCTTCAGTCATGAGTGGCGTCACATCCTGGCCAGCTGAATTCTTGGCAAACTTCTTCTCCGTCGAAATTTCCTTGGAGGATTCGATCAGACCGTTCAGCAAGGTGAAGCTGAAAAATCTTATTATGCAACCACTGATGACCATAAAAATTCCCCAAAACTGAAATCAGAAAAAAATACACATGACACAGGATTTGATGGGCTTTAAGACTGAGCCATGTTAAACAAAGGATTTGATGGGCTCCAAGACCGAGCCATGTTAAACAAAGGATTTGATGGGCTTTAAGACCGAGCCATGTTAAACAAAGGATTTGATGGGCTCCAAGACTGAGCCATGTTAAACAAAGGATTTGATGGGCTCCAAGACTGAGCCATGTTAAACAAAGGATTTGATGGGCTTTAAGACTGAGCCATGTTAAACAAAGGATTTGATGGGCTTTAAGACTGAGCCATGTTAAACAAAGGATTTGATGGGCTTTAAGACTGAGCCATGTTAAACAAAGGATTTGATGGGCTCCAAGACTGAGCCATGTTAAACAAAGGATTTGATGGGCTCCAAGACTGAGCCATGTTAAACAAAGGATTTGATGGGCTCCAAGACTGAGCCATGTTAAACAAAGGATTTGCATCAAGGGGAAATCTCTACTTCAGCATGATAGTTTTTAATACAAAGAGTATACTAATATTTGCACGTGCGAATAATTAAAAAAAAAGTTCATTATAAATAAGTAAGTAACCAAATGTTCAATTCGTATGTAATGTCTGTGGAAGTGGACTGTTTTAGAATAGCATGGAGATCTACTCAATTGGGCTTTAAGAAAATACTTTTAAAAAATACTTAAAAAAAAACAAACTCTCTAAGGAGAAGAACTCCGCACTACACTTATATCTCTCAATAATTTAGAATTTATTTCCCCTTATTCGATATCAAACTAAATACTTAATTACCAATAATTAATTTTCTAATTGGTTAATTTTTCAAATTTATTCATGTTTTGTTAGGTACATAAAAAAGTGTTTAAAGTTTCAACTTGATCCAAGAATGGGTTTCGGAAAAATAAAGTGTACAAGTGTAAGGGGACGAAACCATACATATTTAGTCATATCTGTAAATAGTGAAGAACTATTTTCCTTTCTGGCATTAAACAAAATAATTAATTACCAGTAATTAATTGACTAGTTTGTAACTTTTAAAAAATTGATTAATGTCTTGTTTATGCCAATGAATAATTGCACTAAGTTTCAACTTGATCCGAGAATGGATGTGGGATAAATAACGTGTACACATTTTTTACCAGACAAACAGACAGAGTGAGTTAATATAAGCTTTGTAAAGTCAAAGTTGTTACCATAGAAATGATCATTGTTATAAGAAGTATATTTATGGGTTCCAGCATATTGAATCTGCTCTGGGGAGCCTGGGTGCTCTTGTTGGTAGATGTAGGAACTTCGACTGATTTTCCCATGTTTCCAAAATTTCAATCTGATTCGTAGTGTGCGAACAGTGATGTTTTCAACTGACCAATGGATGACCTGAGGTGGACTACTGGCTTATCAATGGCTGACCAATGACTATAAAGGCGACTGCGGGAGCGAGCCTCTCTAGGAACATGGCGACACCGAGTTCTAACACAGACTGTAACAGAGAGACATCTCACAAAATTGACTGCAAGAAATATGAAACAAGAAAAATCTAAAATTTAATAAAAAATCGATAAAAAAAATATGAAACAAGAAAAATTTAAAATAAAAAAAAAATCAATAACAAAAAAAAAGCAAACTTATCTAAGGGAAAGAACTCCGGACTTACAACTACATCTTTCAGTAATAAAGATATTATATCTCTTATTCGAGATCAAACGAGATAATTATTGCAAATCATTAATTGACTTATTAGTTGATTTTTAAAATTGACTTATGTTTTGTTAGATACAATAAAATAAAGTTTCCACTTGATTGGAGAATAGATGTGGGAGAAATAGCAATTTAAATTATATAAGGGGACGAAACCCTAATGATTAATTACCCTTGATGGTATCAAACACAAATATATAATTACCAGTAATTAATTGACTAGTTGGTTAATTTTTTTAGTGATTTATGTCTTATTTATGCCAATGAATAATTTTGAGAAGTTTCAACTTGATCCGAGAATGGGTGTGGGAGAAATAAATGTATAAACTTTCTACCAGACACACAGAGTGAGTTGATATAAGCTTTGTAGAAAAACATTTTTTCACGCCGAATGATAATGTACATTATCTGTTTATTGAGCATTCTGCTTTATGGAAGTGAGAGCTGGTCATCATAAGTGGCTACCATTGTTCGCTTTTTATCGACACATGATTAGCATGTTCCTAAAAAACACATGTCTCTAACCAGATAGCCTTGAACATTGCCACCGTACACGGTGTCTATGCCAGACGAAAGAATTCCCAAGGGCATCATTTACACTGACCTTGCGGAGTTAACCAGACATTTTGCACGTTCAAGATTTACCAACAGAGATGTCTCTTAAGTCCGGCTATCAATGCAACAATGTTGGGGGGAATCGAAGGTATGAATTTCGCCAAGAGAAAAGGGGCGAAGGCGGCCTTAAAAAAGATAGGCAAGCTTCTCTGATAGCCCTAAAATACAGCCATACAGTTTCATCCAATTATTTTGCTGCCTCTAATGCAAATACATTTCCACCAGCAATACACCTGGACTTGTCTTTCCAGATAGAAACACAGATTGTACTCAACAACGCGTTATTGAATATTGGATTAGTAAAAAAAAAGTGTAATATATAGATTTGTATGCTGATCCAAATGGTCAAGTCACCTTCCAGGTTATACGGATTCTTATTCGTGGTTGAATGTCCGCGAGTTAGCCTGTTGAAAGTAAATGTATGTTGATGCGATGTGAAAACATGATAAAACCTTAAGTAAAACATGTCATAGAAATTAGCATTATCTATTCTACTGAAGTCCTTCGAAGAGCAGGTCTGCAAAGCATCCACACAATCCTGATACAGTCCCAGATGCGATGGGCAGGACAGGTCTGCAGAATGGAAGACCGCCGCATCTCTAACGACTCTTGTACGGCCAACTAATCGAAGGAAAGGTGGTCAAAGAAAACGCTTCAGTGACACCCTCAAAGATTCTCTGGAGGTGTTCAGCATAGACCCATCCACCTGGGAGACAGAGGCACATGACAGAGCATCATGGCGTCGCGCTGTGAAAACTGGCACACAGGTTGCTGAGGAAAGGAGAACAACGCTGGCAGAAGAAAAACGCCCGAGAAGAAAAGCAAAGCCAATGACACTAGCTCCAGCTGGAATAACCTGCCCAGTGTGCAGCCGAACATTCCGGGCTCACATAGGTCTCACCAGCCACACGAGGGGACACAAAACCCCAGTGCAAAGCCATCAGCCCCCTTGATGACAAAGTGGTCATTATCGAACCAAGATGGACGAACTATATATCTATTCTACATTGTGAATCGCAATGGATCGCAGGTTTTTTTTCTTATCTCTCTCTCCTGATACAACTGAAGTATGGTTCAGTGTTGGTATATTAATTCTAGATTCTAGATCTTTCATCTAGATCAATGACGCACAACCTTTTTGTCTGGGAGGAAAGGTAGGTTTCTTTATGCACCGAGGACACAAGTTTCAAGGGGTCGGATAGAACCCTTCAACGTGTCAGATTTGGACTGCTGGCCGTAGTTTGAGTTTCCCTGATCTAGATGATGCACGCGATTCATTTTGTCGGAGAACTTAGAGAACTTGTCCCGCAAGCCTCAAAACAGGGAAAACGCAAACAAGAAGGTCAGCACATGGCGGCACACAGCAGTTGGGAAGAATCCCGGAAGAGGCAGCAAACATCGCTTGTAGGCTGGTTACTATGGAGACAGTTTGTCGTCCAATGCACCAAATTGCATGGGAATATCAAAATCAAAAGTACAAGTAGATTAGATCGAAGTCTAAGATCTAGATGATATATCAGCTTATCGAATAAGTAATATCTATTTAATCTATCCAAACCATGATGATTATCTTACTAGATTGGATTTATCATTTAGAATCTATCCCATGATGATTATCTTACTAGATTGGATTTATCATTTAGAATCTATCTAGATTTAGACATCTATACACAAATATTATAATAAAACCTAATTCATATTGCATGTCAAATGATTAAATGATTCAGGACTCGTTCGCAACATTCTCCCGAGACCTCAGGAAGTTTACGTAAGTAAGGGAGATGAGAATACAATTTTAGACATATATATATTTATCTATGTCTATGAATACAGCTCACCGCCATTTCAAGACGGCGACCCGGATATAATTAATACGGAAGTTCATCAAAATAAGAACAAATGTCCCATCCATAGACATATATATCTATGTCTATGGTCTATGTTTATGCGTCCTATAGAAATTCAATAAAAAAATTACATTTTTAAAAACTGAATAATGAAAGAAACTAGATTAACTTCTTGTTTTGATTATGTATAGAACCAAATATCTACATTTTTATGACAAAACAAACAAAATACAAAAAAGTACTTTTTTATGTGTATCATTTAGTTTGGATTAGTCATGTGATTAAATTTGTAATAGATCTAGACTAACAATAATTAATCTGTGCGATTTCAAATATTTACCAATAATTGTTTTTTTTAAATTGATTATTGTGCTGTCAGGTCAAAGAAATAATTGAGGAAAATTTCAGCTTGATCCGAGATTGGGTGTGGGAGGAATAATGTGTACAAACTTTTTACCAGACAAACAGAGAGACAGACGGACAGAGTTGATTTAAGCTTAGTATAGTATTTAAGCAACGCCAAACTATTATTTATTCTTCATCAAAGGGAAAGCACTATTATTTGTCGTTATTTTGTCCCATGGCCCAGACACCTGGGAGCTTCTCTGGAATTAAAGCTCTAAGAAAACACTGTCCTGTGCTATTGCTTACACAAACTTTCGCATACATCTAAGACTGAAACAAGGTTCGAAACTTAGCAACACTTCTCCAAGCACGCCTAGAAATATTCGAAATCATGAAGCTAAGCATGTTTCTGTTGATTTTAATAGTACATAACATAGGAGTACCACCGTCTTTACCACTGACACACAAAATTGGGGCACTGACATATAACATCGGAGTACTACTGTTTTCACCACTTGCATACAACATTGGGGTACCACAGTGTTGACCACTTACATACAACGTAGGGGTACCATTGTTTTCACAACTGACATTAACATAGGGGTACCACTATGTTCACCACTGACATACAACATAGAGATACCATTGTTGTCACCACTGACATGTAACATTGGTTTACCAGTGTATTCACCACTGACATATAACATAGCGGTACCACTATTTTCATAACTGGCATACAAAATAGAGATACCATTTTTGTCACCACTGATATATAACATTGGGGTACCACTGTATTCACCACTGACATATAACATAGCGGTACCACTGTTTATACAACTGACATACAACATAGGGATACCACTATGTTCACCACTGACACACAACATAGAGATACCACTATGTTCACCAGTGACATATAACATAAGGGTACCACTGTTTTCACAACTGGCATACAACATAGGGGTATCACTATGTTCACCACTGTCATACAACATAGAGATACCATTGTTGTCACCACTGACATACAACATAGCGGTTCCACTGTTTTCACAACTGGCATACAACATAGGGGTATCACTATGTTCACCACTGACATACAACATAGAGATACCATTGTTGTCACCACTGACATACAACATAGAGATACCATTGTTGTCACCACTGACACACAACATAGCGGTACCACTGTTTTCACAACTGGCATACAACATAGGGGTATCACTATGTTCACAACTGTCATACAACATAGAGATACCATTGTTGTCACTGTGACAAGTCAAAAACTCGCTGTCAGAGTCACTCTAAATTATCACAGCATTAATTATTATTTTCCTTATTTATTTATTTTATTTTAATTATTTCCCCATCCTACCCCCAAATTCTTCACCCACGCCACCTTTTCCGCTCCAGGCTAGACTTAGTTGACCACATTGGAGATAGCTAAAGCGCGTCCTTTCATTTATCTGCCCTTGATCGGGGAAAGGTAAACACACAATCTCTTTTGTCTTATCCGCCGGATGTCTGACTGACGGTCGCGGTTGACACCACCTTGGTTTGAACGCAAGCTAATCCTTCTCCCCCCCCCCACACGTCTCTCTTTGATCTAAGAGATTACACGGGTCAACACACCGCGTGATACTCCAAGGTGCGGCTCTTGTCGGACTTCACCCACGTGTAAGCTAATTCTTAGCCTAGGACGTTTCCTGTGTCCGCCCCCATTTCCCAGGCATATATAAAGTAAACCAACTCAAATCAGACTCTCTTTCATTTTCATTCGAGCTGATCTATCGAGTCTGGACTATATCACTCATTCTTTCTCCTAGAGGAATACCTGGTGCCTCCCTCAGGTGTCTGCCTATTTATCGGATCACTTACCTGCCTATTTGCCTACTGGCCTATCTATGTGCTTAGTGCTAATCAGCGCTGCACTTGCCTAGTTGCTATCAAGACTCACCTATTGCCTAGTTACTGGATCAACGATCTATTTACCGGCAGTTGCGCTTAGTGCTATTCAGCGCTGCATTTGCCTACTGAGATCTACTCAACTCTACTACTTGGCGCTATCGGCTTTGCCCGCCTATTCGACAGCCCACCTGTCAAGCTATTAGGTGCGACGTCCCTATAGACCAGATCTGTGTGAGACGTCATAGCTACGCCAACCCTCTGCAACTCACTGGACATATCCTGTCAACTACGCTGCCCACGGCAGATCAGCTCTGCCCGCAGTAACCTTGTGCCCACGGTATCCGGCCACCCGCCTTACTGTGCCCACTACAGATACTAGAACTTGGGACTGAGACTCCACAAGAACTATATCGCCGGCGTCCCTCTATCCGCTAGAGCGCCACCTCCAGCTGCAGAACCTCAAGTCAGGACACAGCCAGCTGCGACATCAACAGGACAACCAGCTAAGTCAGAGGACAAAGTGACATACTCTCTTATTATGTGCAAGAGTGATGATTAAACATAGAATATACTAGAGATAGATGCAAACCCTCCCCCTTTTTATTATTATATGTATATTTATGTAAATAAATATCCTTTATTTTAACTTTTGTATCTATCTTTCGTTGCTTTGTCTCGTTGCGTGTCTGCTCCCGATTCATATGCTGATAAGTGGGGGTGTGATAGCATTAAAAATAATCATCCCCTAGACATAAAACGTGCCAAACACACGTCACATTTCCCCACCTGTCACATTTTGGCGAGCCCGTCCGTGGATTTAACCCAATAGTACAGCAGGCACGAACAGGCAGCAATAACTAAATTCCATATCAATATTTTTCTTTCTAAAAATATTTATAAGTATCATCACTTCGCATTATCAAGAGTGTCACTTCTGTCATATTTTATTTATTACTATTATTGCATTGCATGTGTAATATTTCATTGCAGGAATTTTGTGATTAACGTAGGCAGACACCACATTCCCCTTTTACTCTTTCTTGCATTCAGCGGCTCCTTTCTACATTTTACCTCTCAATATCTTCCACCTCATTCTCTTCCTAATCCGGCCTCTTTAACCATGGACTTAGCGGAATTAGCTTCCGATTTCAAGGCTGAAGGAATATTAGGTGGATTTGAAGGTCTCGAGTTAGAAGACTACGTACGAAGACGGATTGAAAGGGCACAAAGAATGGAAGAATTGCGCAAAGCCCGTGAGCAGGAAATACTAGAAATCAGACAGCGCTATAGACCGCAGAGTTTGGAGTTGAACAGCACACCCGCAAGACAAGATCAGAAAGCAGAGGAGAGTGGAATCATGACTCATGTCGAAACAGATCACACCGCCCCATCAGACACAGACGTTGCTAATAAAGGTGAAACTACCACACCTGATGCCCCCTCTCTCGACCAGTCCACCTTGTCTACCCAGCCCAAGCCTCCAGCTCAGTCTAATAGATCTGCAAACTGCGACGCCCCAATCCAGCCCATGCCCTCAAGCAAACCCCAACCTAGAAAGGCACCAACCCAACAACCAGCCTTGCACAAGAACTGCAACTACCCAGCACGTAAGCCTCGTCATAACCAGAACAACCAAGCCCACCGTGACTGCAACAACAGCACGCGTGGCAACAAAACTGACCGTGCCTACCGTGACTGCAACGACAGCATGCGTAGCCACAAACCCAACCGCCAAAAGCAGCAGGCCTCACAGCGCATTTCAGTAATGACCGCGGTCCCCAAACCCTCTGTGTCTAATCAGCAAACACGGACTGATAGAACAGCGGGAGACCCATACGTCATATCAACACTGACTGTGGCCCCTGAACACACTGCCCTTGGCTCTACGAAAACGGAAGTCCTACCGGCACTTCCTCACCCTGTCTCATCTTCCCCCGGGATAGAGACCATTCTGGTGAACGGGCAGTACGTCCGGTCCTTATTTGACACAGGCTGTGCGGTAAGTTCAGTTATCTGCAAAGCACTGGTTGATCAGGCTGATCTTACAGATAGAACTGTGACGATTCAGTCCATTGACCGTGAGATTCCTCCAAAGATCCTTCCTATTGCTAGGGTCCACGTAGAATGCAAGTACGTACATGGCACCATTGACGCAGCGGTCATGGACACGCCAGTGTATGACTTCATTCTAGGCTCAAAATATGTTCCTCTTGGAGTAGTCAACAAGCCATACTTCTCTCTGCCCGTCGGTAGATCGACGAAGCAGAAACGTGGCAGCAACCAGCAGGTTGGAAGCCCTGGTCGCCACACTAACACGCCCAGTCCCGACTCATCAGCGAAGCTCAAACCCCTCCGCCCTGGCATTGACTCTGCTAGGAAGTCACGAGTTAAAGTGTGCCCGCGCACTCGTGAGGGTCTACTTGACCCAGGCTACTCAGCCAAAATTAAGCAACATCCCTCTGACATTGACAGTGTCAGAATGCCCCGAGGTAAGATTAACCCTTGCTCTCGAGGACTCACTCCTCTCCATGGCTCATCAGCCACTACTCCGAATCAACCTCTCCCTGGCATTGATAGTGTCAGGAAGTCGCGAGGTAAGCCGAACCCTTGCGCCCGTGAAAACACTTCTCCCTATGGCTCCTCAGCCATCATTCCAAACCAACCTCCCCCTGGCATTGATAGTGTCAGGAAGTCACGAGATAAGCCGAACCCTCGCGCTCGTGAAAACACTTCTCACCATGGCTCCTCAGCCACCATTCAATATCGACCTTCCCCTGGCATTGACCATGTCAGGAAGCCACGATGTAAGCCACATTATTGCACTCGTGGGGACGTTCTCAGGCAGAACTCCACATTTTTTATCAGGCCACTCTTCCCTGACATTGATCGTGTCAGACGATACCGAGGTAAGCTGACTACTTACTCTCGTGAAAAAGCGCCTCACGGCGGCTTCGGAGGTAAGCCCCAACGAGCACACGCGCCTTGGGCACCCCGACTAAGCCCCAATCACACTCCCCAATCCGCCCCAGGAAGGAATGATTACTCACCCAATCGCCCAATCTACTCTCCCAAGCAACCCCATATGTTTCACTCAGGTGACTACATACACAGGGACGGGAAGTAGACCACGGACAGACTTGGACAGACCCTCCTCCTGGCATGGCTACCCCTTTATTTTTCCAGATTTTTTTTCTAATGCTGTGATAACAACTGATCTTAAAGTTTGAGTGACATCAGTCTGCTCGCACTTTATGGATCTTTCTGCGATAGATCCATCTTGGCGGCGGCGTATGTGACAAGTCAAAAACTCGCTGTCAGAGTCACTCTAAATTATCACAGCATTAATTATTATTTTCCTTATTTATTTATTTTATTTTAATTATTTCCCCATCCTACCCCCAAATTCTTCACCCACGCCACCTTTTCCGCTCCAGGCTAGACTTAGTTGACCACATTGGAGATAGCTAAAGCGCGTCCTTTCATTTATCTGCCCTTGATCGGGGAAAGGTAAACACACAATCTCTTTTGTCTTATCCGCCGGATGTCTGACTGACGGTCGCGGTTGACACCACCTTGGTTTGAACGCAAGCTAATCCTTCTCCCCCCCCCCACACGTCTCTCTTTGATCTAAGAGATTACACGGGTCAACACACCGCGTGATACTCCAAGGTGCGGCTCTTGTCGGACTTCACCCACGTGTAAGCTAATTCTTAGCCTAGGACGTTTCCTGTGTCCGCCCCCATTTCCCAGGCATATATAAAGTAAACCAACTCAAATCAGACTCTCTTTCATTTTCATTCGAGCTGATCTATCGAGTCTGGACTATATCACTCATTCTTTCTCCTAGAGGAATACCTGGTGCCTCCCTCAGGTGTCTGCCTATTTATCGGATCACTTACCTGCCTATTTGCCTACTGGCCTATCTATGTGCTTAGTGCTAATCAGCGCTGCACTTGCCTAGTTGCTATCAAGACTCACCTATTGCCTAGTTACTGGATCAACGATCTATTTACCGGCAGTTGCGCTTAGTGCTATTCAGCGCTGCATTTGCCTACTGAGATCTACTCAACTCTACTACTTGGCGCTATCGGCTTTGCCCGCCTATTCGACAGCCCACCTGTCAAGCTATTAGGTGCGACGTCCCTATAGACCAGATCTGTGTGAGACGTCATAGCTACGCCAACCCTCTGCAACTCACTGGACATATCCTGTCAACTACGCTGCCCACGGCAGATCAGCTCTGCCCGCAGTAACCTTGTGCCCACGGTATCCGGCCACCCGCCTTACTGTGCCCACTACAGATACTAGAACTTGGGACTGAGACTCCACAAGAACTATATCGCCGGCGTCCCTCTATCCGCTAGAGCGCCACCTCCAGCTGCAGAACCTCAAGTCAGGACACAGCCAGCTGCGACATCAACAGGACAACCAGCTAAGTCAGAGGACAAAGTGACATACTCTCTTATTATGTGCAAGAGTGATGATTAAACATAGAATATACTAGAGATAGATGCAAACCCTCCCCCTTTTTATTATTATATGTATATTTATGTAAATAAATATCCTTTATTTTAACTTTTGTATCTATCTTTCGTTGCTTTGTCTCGTTGCGTGTCTGCTCCCGATTCATATGCTGATAAGTGGGGGTGTGATAGCATTAAAAATAATCATCCCCTAGACATAAAACGTGCCAAACACACGTCACATTTCCCCACCTGTCACAGTCACCACTGACATACAACATAGCGGTACCACTGTTTTCACAACTGTCATACAACATAGCGGTGCCACTGTTTTCACAACTGTCATACAACATAGCGGTACCACTGTTTTCACAACTGTCATACAACATAGCGGTACCACTGTTTTCACAACTGTCATACAACATAGCGGTACCACTGTTTTCACAACTGTCATACAACATAGCGGTATCACTGTTTTCACAACTGACATACAACATAGGGGTACCACTGTTTTCACAACTGACATACAACATAGCGGTACCACTGTTTTCACAACTGACATACAACATAGCGGTACCACTGTTTTCACAACTGTCATACAACATAGCGGTACCACTGTTTTCACAACTGTCATACAACATAGCGGTACCACTGTTTTCACAACTGTCATACAACATAGCGGTACCACTGTTTCCACAACTGTCATACAACATAGCGGTACCACTGTTTTCACAACTGTCATACAACATAGCGGTACCACTGTTTTCACAACTGTCATACAACATAGCGGTACCACTGTTTTCACAACTGTCATACAACATAGCGGTACCACTGTTTTCACCACTGGCATACAACATAGGGGTATCACTGTTTTCACAACTGTCATACAACATAGCGGTACCACTGTTTTCACCACTGTCATACAACATAGCGGTACCACTGTTTTCACAACTGTCATACAACATAGCGGTACCACTGTTTTCACAACTGTCATACAACATAGCGGTACCACTGTTTTCACAACTGACATACAACATAGGGGTACCACTGTTTTCACAACTGACATACAACATAGCGGTACCACTGTTTTCACAACTGTCATACAGCATAGCGGCACCACTGTTTTTACAACTGTCATACAACATAGCGGTACCACTGTTTTCACAACTGTCATACAACATAGCGGTACCACTGTTTTCACAACTGTCATACAACATAGCGGTACCACTGTTTTCACAACTGACATACAACATAGGGGTACCACTGTTTTCACAACTGACATACAACATAGCGGTACCACTGTTTTCACAACTGTCATACAGCATAGCGGCACCACTGTTTTCACAACTGTCATACAACATAGCGGTACCACTGTTTTCACAACTGTCATACAACATAGCGGTACCACTTTTTTCACAACTGTCATACAACATAGCGGTACCACTGTTTTTACAACTGACATACAACATAGCGGTACCACTGTTTTCACCACTGACATACAACATAGCGGTACCACTGTTTTCACAACTGTCATACAACAATGCCATGAATGGGATGTGTAGCTGGGAGGAACAAACCGCTTGGCTACCTAGCAATGGGACCGAGCTAGACTCCCGGTCTGAGCTGAGTAGCGTTTGCTTTAATGCAGCGCGGAAACCTTCTCCCAAATACCACTTGCCCCCCCTCCTTCTTCCCACAGGTCCACAAGACTCAGAATGTTTGTAGTTAATGACGGCCTCTTGACCCAAAAGTTCGTTGTTTTTACTTTGATCCAGCAATGATTTCTGCAAGTCTCTCTATTATAATGTTCTGTATACATCGCTAATGTTTTTTTTAGCAGTATTCTATTTAGTCATTGCTAAGTTGACACACAAGTATCTTGTAAGAGACAAGTTGTGCTCCTTCCTCAACTTAAACGATATCTTTTGTTCACATTGTCAGGCGTTCTGTTTCAGAAATAAAAGTGACTACATCTTAGCCTCAAACCTGGAAGGCAGGACATTGTAGAGGGCAGGGTTTAAAGCTGCGCTCATAGCGACAACAGTACCTAGTGCATAACATACAACCAGACAGCCGTGCTATCTTCTTATTCACTACTTTGGAATTCAGATCAAAATAATAAAACAATTGTAAGAAGCAAAAAACTTTTTGACCAAAAACAAAATAAACCAACAACATTAAGTACACAATGAAGGGAGTTTGTGTTTTACAAACCTCTGGACAGACCCTTGAGGGCCAGTCTATGCACAAACATTATGTTGCGAATAAACTCATTGAAAAAAATATAGTTCACACATTTGACATGGACGGGCACTATGAGACCATTCTTTTATCCTATACAGAATAGAAGTCTGTTGCTATTGATAAAATGTCACGTGTGGGTTTCAAGTAGGTTCCATCGAATGGCCAACATTTGGGTTGGAAGAAAAGTTGATGAGAATCATGAGATTGTCTGCTGTTGTGTTAATACGAAATTCGAGAAAACGTTTAATAATTGTGAAAAAACATTTTCAGAATGAACACATATTTTTAAATATATCATTGAATTATTAAACAAAGGCGATAACAGGATTCCAGGTTCCAGGCGGTGAGAAAAGGAACAAACAAACTTTAATTAAAAAACATACCAACAAACAAACTTTAATTAAAAAACATACCAACAAACAAACTTTAATTGAAAAACATACCAACAAATAAACTTTAATTAAAAAACATACCAACAAACAAACTTTAATTGAAAAACATACCAACAAACAAACTTTAATTGAAAAAACAAACAAACAAACAAACTTTAATTGAAAAAGATACAAGCAAGACATAGGTGATACTTCATTTTTTAATGGGCTCATTGTTTCCTTGTGTCTAGTGTTCAACTATAATACTAATTACATCATGCTTCGAAGGAGCTACAGTGCATTAGAACTAAACAGTAACAGCACAGTGAAAACTCCTTAGCCACATAGTAACATCCTAACTGCACACTAACAACTCCATAGCTACACAGTAACAAACATAGTAACAGCACAGTAACATCTCCTTAGCTACACAGTAACAACATAGTAACTACACACTAACTCCATAGCTACACAGTAACAAACAGAGTAACAGCACAGGAACATCTCCATAGCTACAACATAGTAACTAAACACTTAACAACTGATTAGCTTCACAGTAAGTACACATTAACCAGACGCCAACTACAGGCTAACTACATAGTAACAACATAGTAACTAAACATAAATCACACAAAGGCCTCTCATAGCTCTCTTTAGTCAGTTTAAAATATATTACTTACAATGTATTCTTCTTTTCGTATAACTATCCAGTAACAAAAGCTCTGACTTGAAAATAGAAATTCACAAAAAGACGTATTCTCTTCATAACGTTTTCTGCTATCAATGTTTCTATTTCAAAGAGAAACTAGTGACCCAGTTGAACACACTACAGCGTACCAAATAAAAGGTCTTATTAACCGGTAATTCTTGAGACATTTTCACTTTCGCTTTGTTCATATTTGTATAAGTTCATATTGGTATATGTTTATATATGTATATATATGTATATATTTATAGATTAAAGACTTAATTCCTAAGTTTGTTTAATTATAAAAAATCTGCTATTAATACCTTCATTAAATAAACGTTCCTATTAGGGTTCACACACAGGCGCACACACACATACACACACTCATTTAAACACCCCCCTTTCGAATGATTTCTTTGTAAAAAAAATTGTCTAAAATGTGTACATCTACGTGTACACCCGTTGAAGCCTACGTGGTAGTTGTATAGAAATATAACTTTACTGTACGCATTCAAAGGAATGCACTATTGCTAAGATTGTACAATAGTATATCTGTACAAAATGTACATACAAGACCCGCATCTCCTATACAAAATTTCTCCATCCATAATTTAATCGTAATAAATGTACTAATTATTTCTGAAAGCAAAGTGTATTGACTTCTTGATGTATGAAAGTAATTTTGTTTTACAATTACAGAACTAGTTTTCTGAAAAACTTTGGACTTAAAAAAAAACAAAACATTAGTCTTGAAACTAGACATCCATTGTCCAGCAAAAAAAAAGTTGTAACATTCTAGAGATCCAGAGTGATTGTGTTTGCTCACTTTGGATTAATACACTACTGATGACAGACTGTACGCACAATCATTGAAAGATGGTAGATGGAACACACAATCATTGAACGATGGAACACACAATCATTGATTGATGACGTAATCGCTGTATGGGAATGACAATCCTAGAAGAGTGAGGACAACTCCTTAATCGACACACAAGTTTTGGCCACTTCCCAAATGTACAGGATGGTAAAGAATCTGTAATGTTAAAAGCACACCTCAATATGTTGTTGATAGTCATAAGTAAAGATTTCTAGATTTCATTAGGAAACAATGAACAATTCAACGTTGGATTTTGAGCTTTAAACAAGGTTAAGAAGGAAGACTTGGAATGACCCTCTTCTCTCTCTCTCCCCTTCTCTTTCTCTGGAACCCATCTCTGTTTTAAAACCCTTGACCACCTTTTCTTTCTGCGCAACGTAAGGTTGTCCTACATAGTTATGACCCTTGGCAATTGATCCCAGAGACAAACGAATTCACCGATCTGTGTAACTTCTAGTTAAGTTCTATGAAAACGCAGGTTAAAGGTTAAATATATTCACACCAATGGCGAAAACGTCACTGGCGGACAACTCCTAGATACTTACTGCAATAATAAAGAAGCAACCATTTAAAAATTACTAAAAAAAACAAGCTTATCTGAGGATAAGAGTCCCACATTGACTGCAATGTATTCTAGCGCTGTAATATTTATTCCCCGTTTCGATATCAAACACAATTAATTAATTACTAATATTTAACTTAATTAAATGTACAATTTTTGGCTTGATTCATGTTTTGTCAATGACAATGAATAATTGTGCTAAATTTCAACTTGATTTGAGACTGGAAAGTGGGAGAACTAACGTGTTTAAATTTTGTACCGGACATAATGAGTTGATATAAGCCTTGTAAAAACAGTTCTGTTGTTAGACATGACAAAAGTTAGGCTCCTTTGTCCATGTCAGTAATACCCTTGACTTGATGAACTGCCAAGATGACTTCATATTTGAAACATTATATCAAATGGTTATCGTCCAAACCTAGCATTGAATATATTGAAAGTCGCCGCCCAAACATTAAGGGTTAAACATCGTATTGAAGGCTATTACCCAAAGTGTTTAACATCAAATTTAAGGTTATTGCCAAAAGTGTTAAACGCGCTGAAGGATATTGCCCAAAGTGTTAAATATCATATTGAAAGTTATTGCCCAAATTATTGATGGTTATTGTTCAAAGTGGTAAAAATATTGAAGGATATTGCCCAAAGTGTTAAATATCATATTGAAGATTAGTGCCTAAGTGGTAAACATCATTTTGAAGATTATTGCCTAAGTGGTAAACATCATATTGAAGATTAGTGCCTGAGTGGTAAACATCATATTGAAGATTATTGCCTAAGTGGTAAACATCATATTGAAGATTAGTGCCTAAGTGGTAAACATCATATTGAAGATTAGTGCCTAAGTGGTAAACATCATATACAAGTTAACATTTAAAACGTAGTGTTTATTCTTGATCACGTGACACCTATGAACCTCAATCAACTTTACTGTGCACGTCTTTCAAAAGCTATGACAAAAAGAATTTCTTTTGAAATCGTCTGCACTCTAATACAAACCGAAAAGCTATTTGCAAGCGCCATCTTGTGACGTACGAATTGGGAAACAGGCGTGACACGATGGTATACTTACTACCAAATCTCAGTGGATTTAATCCGGTTGACGTCCGGGTGATCAAACGTGCTAGGCCTGGCGTGGGCCACAAATTTCTCCTCCTCAATCTCCGGTTCAACTATTTTGGGTAGGCTGACGACAGGTTCTGGAGGCGGCGGGGGTGGTGGCGGGGGCTCCTCCACAACTGGAGGCGTGAACTTGACAAGTATGCCGAAGACGATTTGGAGCATCTGGTTGTTGGATTCAAACCATGGTTTAATAGAAACATCGCAAGTGTACAGTGGCAGGAAGTAGGAGATACACTGAATAGAACTGGACAAAACTTTCTTGCATCCACCTTCCTTCCCCCCCCCCAAAACAATTTCCCATTCATTTAACCTTTAAACTTTCTTATTTCAAGTTTCTCATGACATGTTTCTAGATAAAGTCTTAGGAATTTGTGAATTTTCAAAGAATTTTCGTTTTTTTTTTAACCAGAGTTGGCATTTTAAAGTTCATTATGATTAAAAAAAAGATTTTCAGGAAAAGATTTCTTATTTCCCAAATGCACATTGGAGATTTTCTCGATAATCGAAACAATGCCAAGGACGCTACATTGAACTGAAGTCTTACCAAGTAAATACTAAAGTAATGCGTGGCAGTTGATCTTTGTTTCAAAAATTTCGTTAGCTCAGTGATTCCCAAACTTGTCCATTAATGGAACACTCCGCGAGTTATGAGTATTTGGTGGAACACACCGAAAGTTCTGAGTATTTGGTGGAACACTTTGCTTATTTTTTTTTAGAGAGATTAATTCACTTGGTGGCTTATTAGCTAATTATTCCAGTTCGTGGAACACCTTAGCCAGGCCTCGTGGAACCACTAGGGTTCCGCGGAACACAGTTTGGGAAACACTGCGCTAGCTATTAGCTCATTTGTTTTAAAATAAGTCATTGAATGAAAGTCTTCCTCCACATTGAAATGATTGTCTGCTACAAGCTTAGGAAATTTGATAATTATATTATTAGCTAAAAGGTGCACACAATTATCATATACCGTTAAAAAACAGTTTTTCAATACTCCACTAGTACGCCGGATACACCAAACAAGAACAAATAAATTATTTACTTTAAAAAAATAACAACAAAGCTTATATTAAGATTACTTGTATCAAATAGTCTGGATCAGTCATGTCATTAAATTTTTAATAGATCTAGAATAACAACAAAATCGCATTTGTAAAAATAAACAAAGGGTGAGGGGAACGATCTGAATTCGAATTAACGGCTGAAGCCTTACCGAGCTTCTTAGGCCAACACGGTAACCACTCTGCTAATGGAAAGTTTATGAACATGGAGGATTGTATAGTTATCTATTGTTTCTATAATCTCGACCTATTTTTCAGGTTTGTGTTCACTAAGAGTCAGACGACGACCTATAAAGGAGATTAATTTAGCTTATTCAGCCACTTCAGTCAATAACAATTTCTTTCCCTTGTTCGAGAAGTACACTGCACTAGCGGCCTGCTTATTATCTGCCTTGGTGATGCCCATAGACAAGACTTCCTCAGCATATGGTATGCAAATCAATGCCGAAAAAAACACAAATTATGACATCTGCATCAGTGACAATACTTTCCGGTAAGGAAGAATAAATAATTGTCAAGAAGTATTATAATTAATTGTAAACATTCTCAGTCTGATGATCATTTCAGATACATTTTTGCGGATATCGGTCGTTTTATAATCAAATATTTTACGTTGTCAATACATTTATAAAACTGTCATGGGAACAGGAAAGGGTAGTTAATGTCACATGTCATAGAAATATGTTTTCCTAGGCATGCTGTGACTGGCAGTGAGTGACCATGTTAGACGTGGCGTGTAGTGAGCCCTACCTCCCATACTATGATGAAGAGCAGTATGCCCATGATCGTGTGACCTGAATTATCGGAGACCTGTTCAAACATGACTCTGTAACAGCCCTGGCAAAGAAAAAACAAAACAACAAGCAAAATATAAAAAAAAAATTCCCTTTAAACAAAATAATCTAAAGGGGAAGAACTCCGTCTTTAAAACTATATCTAATAATAATGTACACGTTATTTCCCTTATTCGGTAACAAACAAAATAATTAATTACCTATAATTAATTGAATAATTGAGTAATTTTGTTTATTGATTCATGTTTCGTTAGTTACAATAAATAATTGTTTAAAGTATCAACTTATCGAAGAATGTGTGAGGGAGAAATAGCGTTAACAATTGTTTAACCAATTTAGCAATATCTGTGAAAACTGAAGATATAGTTTCCCTTGTTGATATTAATTGTATTATTATTGTAGTAATTGTATTAATGGTTACTCTTTTTTTATTCATGTCTTGTCTATGTCAATGAATTATTGTGCGAAGATTCAGCTTGATCCGAGAATGGGTGTAAGAGAAATAACTTTTTACCAGACAGACAGAGTGAGTTGATATGAGCTTTGAACTATGCGACTAAGAAGTGGTATAATGCGACAAGGGCGCCTTTTGTCCGCCTGAAGTTACCTCATTCAGTGTCCAGATTAACACCAATATGCAACGTGACTAGCTGTAAAGCTGAAACTAAATAGCTGTAGCTGTGTAGCTTAGCTGTGTTTTTCTAACTAACAAATCAAAAGTCATTATAAAGAAAAAAAAGGTAAAGTTCCCCGTTCAGACCTTGTGGCATATAAATGATGTAAAGGGAAATTGTTTCTGTGGCCTACGGTTAACAGAGGTGTCATGTGGCCAGCACAACGCCCAACCGTCTTGACTTTTCCCCAACTAATGTCAGGTACCTATTAGAGCTGGGTGGACTCAGAAGAGCCCATAAATCCCGAAATTAAAAACTCAAGTCTTCACTAGGATTCGAACCCGGGACCACCGGTTCTGAAGCCAAGCGTTTTACCGCCTAGCCACAGATGTTATGAGAAAGTAATACTATCGCTTGTCACGACCAGGTACTGGAGGCACTGGCGGATCCAGGGGGGGGGGGCGGTAGGGGCGATCGCCCCCCCCCCCCACTCGGCCGACCCCCCCCCCCCCACGAAGGGGGGGGGGCGGACGAACTTTAGTATAAAATTAACACGATTTGTATACGAATTTATTAATTATGTTAAAAATATATATTAATTATTTATATTTCAACCTATTTTTAAATTATTTCGCCCCCCCCCTCTAGTATGTTGGCTGATTTGGTGGGGTCGGGAGGGGGCGATGGTATCAATCCCGCCCCCCCCCCTTACACTTTCGAGTGGGGGGGGGGCGGTCAAATTTATTTGATATTTTAACCGATCTTTTTATTATGTCGTTCCCTGTTTGCCGATTGGGGGGGGGGGGGAAGGGGGACGAATACCTCTACTGCCCTTCCCACCTAAACCCTTTGAGTGGGGGGAGGGCGGTCCGTTTTTATGGAGAAATCATAGTTTGTGAACAAAATTAGTTGAACTTGAATTAATATATAAATTTTATATTATGTCGCTCCCTTTCTGGTATTTTGGCCGATTCGGTGGGGTGAGGGGGGGGCGATTGCATGTACTGCCCTCCCCACTCTAGCCCTTTGAGTGCTGGGGGGGCGGTCCTATTTTTGTGGAGAATCATAGTTTGTGAATAAAATTAGTTGAATATCTATATAATATAAACTACGTATTGATATGTGACCCATTGTATATTATGTCGTACCACACTCTAATCTCAAATTGTATCATTAGTAAATTTAAATGAAAAAGGGTTGTACCAGGTGGGAGGGGCGATACACGCAATCGTATTTCCCCCATCGAACAAATCAATACTTTTTCTTTTTGTATTATAGTTAAGAAATTACACATTTAAAAAAAATCTGTCATTAATATAATTTATATATACTATAAATTAAATTCTTATATCGAGTCGCCCCATACCTATTCTTTAATGCCAAATGCAATCTTTAGCAGAAATGATTAAAGGAGCGAGGATTAATCGTTTTCACTCTACCGCCATTCCCATTCACATGAATTTATCATAATTATTTTAAGAAAGACTTTGCATTGGAAAAGTTAGAATTCAAACGAAATTTTTCAGTATAAGAGTCATGATTGAGATGAGTTCTAAACTCAAATAATATTTTTATAGTCGCCTTTTCCCAACCTTTACTCAATCTGTTATTTTTCTAGCTAAAAATTTTGGAACTATAACTCACAATTCATACTACAGTTTTCTTGAATACTATTTATCGAATAAGTTTTTTTTTCGGCGGAGATCCTCAAAGCAAAAATCTAAATACGTGGGGTATCCTATCTTTTCAAGGAACAAATCGGTTTTATTTGCAATGTATTATGGGTCTATAAATTCAAATTAGAATATTTTTAAAGTACAACATTATTCAAAAGGTCCTTTCTTAATAGTATGAATAATGAGCTTTAGGTCAGGAGAATGTTTTTCTGCAGTGAAGAATGCAAGAAAACGCTTTTGGCGTCGGGGCTTCGCCACGAACTCCATTTATGACTAATGATTTGTAGATGTCAGGAGAATGCGTTTCTGCAATGAAGAATGCAAGAAAACGCTTTTGGCGTTAGGGCTTCGCCCCGAACTCCATTTATGAATAATGAGTTGTAGATGTCAGGAGAATGCATTTCTGCAGTGAAGAATGCAAGAAAACGCTTTTGGCGTCGGGGCTTCGCCGCGAACTCCATTGATGAATAATGAGCTGTACTTGTCAGGAGAATGCGTTTCTGCAATGAAGAATGCAAGAAAACGCTTATGGCGTCGGGGCTTCGCCCCGAACTTCATTGATGAATTATGAGCTGTACTTGTCAGGAGAATGCGTTTCTGCAGTGAATAATGCAAAAAAAACGCTTTTGGCGTCGGGGCTTGGCCCCGAACTCCGTTGATGAATAATGAGCTGTAGATGTCAGGAGAATACGTTTTTGTAGTGAAAAAAGCAAGAAAACGCTTTTGGCGTCGGGGCTTCGCCCCGAACTCCACAAGAGGACCTTAAAGTGCTGCCCCAATTGTTTTGTTTTTCGCCGAAGGTTGAGAAATGCTGCTTTTTTTATTCTCATATATATATATATATATGTGTGTGTGTGTGTGTGTGTGTATGTGTGCTGTACGCACGTTTATGCGTAGGCTTAGGGTTTACTGGACGTTAGGGTTAGGGTTTGGAAAAAAATCGCCCCCCCCCCCAGTCCAAAGTTCTGGATCCGCTAGTGACTGGAGGGCACATTTAAAATATATTTCTCTATACAACTTATATGCTTGTTAATTTTAGCATTTAAATGTTAATTCATTGGGCCTATTATTATTATGGAGAGTACTATAATTTTAATATGTTTAATAGGCATTTAATTTAGACATGCGCAGAGGTAGTGTTGTGTTTTATGTTGCGGATGTTTTGTCAGAATTGAAGATTATTTCAACCTAGCCCCTCCCACAGCACGGAAGGGGATGGGTGGTGGCAGGCTTCGAACCAGCAACCACCGAGACGACATTCCAGAGCGCTTACCCCACGACCAGCCATTCCGATCAGTATCATTAATGTACATACATGACTTCAAGGTACAGTGGCTGGAGCACTAAGAAAGGGTCCACCAAATAAAGTCTGGCTGGATAACGTAAAAGAATGGACCGGCCTCTCTCTTGATATCCCGCTAAGAACAACTGCTGACCGGTAAAAGTGGTAGGATGTGGTGACGCAAACTGTCGCAGCACCCCCTACGACGAAAGTCAAGGGACAGATGAGATGAGAGAGAAAAACAAATGGAGCCCCTTTCCCAGGTCTCTATCTACGGCACTGCCTAAAAATATGTGTACATCTTCCCTGGGCATGCTACCCTGTCTCATAGTGGCGTCCGCGTGGAAACGATCGTAGGAGGAAACGATTAGGCTAAAGGGTAGCAAAACAAGACTCCCGTTGGGGTGCCTAAGGGGGTGCGAGAGCATCCTTACTGCATTGCGCTGAGTTGTAAAAAAGCTCTCACAACCTCCCACAACAATCCAGGCGCTGTTCCTCAAGGGGCCGTTACATAAGTGGCGTGTCCCGAATGGTTAGCCTGGTATAGAAAAGGAAAATGGCGGGGGTCTTAGTGTACGCGCCTCTTGCCGTGAGTCTGACCCACCCGCCAGACAGAACAGTGTACACTGTACTCATTCAGGCCGGTGAGAGAGAGCTCTTGTTCACTTTTGCTGGCCTAGAGTTCCAAGAGCCGAAGGCTCAGCTCGACCTGACAGTTTCAAGAAGAAGAAGAAGAAGAAGAAGAAGTACATCTCCAATTTCCCGTCGTTTGATTGTGAACCTCTCACTCGTGTACAGTTCCAAGCAACACCGCCAAATAAAAGAATACATTGAATGATTGAGTTACCTTGGAGCTCACTGCAGACGTGCCTGTGCCAGAGGCTCCCATCTGGGCACAGCGTGTGAGTGCTATGTAGTTGGCATCAGTGCAAGATGTGCAGAAGTAGCGGTTCTTTCGACAACAAGACGGTGGAACCTGCAAATACAATTCAAATAGAAACAATACTTTGAAAAAAATAAACAAAGCTTATATTGCGTTGAAGTAGCATCAATTATTTTGAATCAACCATGTAATGAACTTTTTAATTGATCTAATCTAGTCTAACAAAAATACATTTGTGAAATTGGAACTATTTTTATTCATTGTTTTTGTTTAGTGCAACTTTCATGCTTATAGCAAGCGCAGTGCGCTGTGGTCCAATCACTTTTGTGGACCAGAATTGGGGAGAGGATGGAGGGGTATCTGAGGTGTCCATGCTACTTGTTCAAAATCAATGTAAAAAAAAAAGGTTTCTCAAGTCTGAATTCGAACTCGGGTTCTCGAGCTTCCATCATGGAATTCCGACGCGTTAGTTACTGAGCTATAAAAGCACATATAAAGATCGAACTTTTTTTATAGTCTAAAATAGTCTATAGTTTAAAATTTTTAGAGGGAGAAATAGACAGACTATGTAGTGGGCTGAATGTCCCGGCAGTTTCCAATATAATTATTGTGCATGAGGTTTTGAAATTGAATTCTAATGTGTATTCTACCTTGGCATTCAGTTTGACTTTATAATGTTATGATTTTAATAAATATGATTATGCAATTCTTTATGAGTGTTTTTTTTTTAATTTGTATTCTGTATTTAGCATCCAACGCCAGAGTCAGAATTAGATTTGATGTTGACTAGCAGGCACTCTACATTTTTTAAACTTTATTTGCTTTGAATATTTTAAACTTTAAGGAGCATTTTAAAACGTTTTACAACTATAGTGGAATATCTTTTTGTGTTATATTAATACTTTGAGGACATTTCATACCAGTGAAACCCTACACCCTTGTGTCTCCTACCGCTGCACTACTTGTTGCGCGAATGCTTCCAAATCCACACACCCAATGTCTCCTACCGCTGCACTACTTACTGCAAATGACTTGGTGCTGATGGTCTGCTTTGAGTCTGGAAACTTCTCAACGAAGGTTAAATTGTTGAAATCTCTTACGCCGTTGATACCGCAGCATCCCAGCTACAAGAGAGAGAAGTAAAACCAAAATGACTGAGACTGAGCAAAATTATTTTTTTGTTTGGAAAAAGGGGGGGGGGGAGGGACACACGGGCTTACAGAGCGAATTGAGTCAAATCCCACGGAAGAAGCCCTTATGTTGCTTTTTAGTATTCATTTACTTACAAGGCGTCAGCAATGGTATACAAGTGCTATAGCCAAGTGCCTATAAGCAAGCATGATTTTTCAAAAAAATACACTACTTTTAAATGAAGAAATTCAGGGGAGGTAAGTTTTTTTTAAACGGTCACAGACTTCTTCATTAATAACTCAAGCTTCATTCATAGATTCGCGCACTTGTACAAAACAAAATGCATCTAAGGTCACAATGGTAAAAGTATCAATGGCTCAATTTAGAATATATTTTCCATTTACGAACTAACTCATCGAATGATATACTGATTTAAATATTGTTTAAAGTAAAAGAATTTCAATAGGCACCTCGTTTTAGTTGTAAAAAAAAAAAAAAAACTATACGCGTAACGAGCAGCTTTGACATCCATACTCTACACTGGACAGCAATGTAATTTAGACTAAATAGATGACAGGTCTATATCTAGATATAAATGTATTTATGTCTTCATAATTTGAACACCATGTACATCTATAAATTATTAAAGCAATATCTTAGCTTCTGGTCTCTTAAGGGTGCAGATTTATCTATTAAGTTTACGGTAATATCACAATATGAAGTATATTAGACGCGAACAGCATAATGTATCATTACCACTAAACACGAGATTTATTTGAGTAAGTAATACTGATCATTTGGGAGGTTTCCGTGCTGTTTTTAGGCGATCTGATCTGCTTTCAATGGAGCTCTATTTCAAATCCTTATTCCAGAAGAGTTAGAAGAGTCTTATTATTGATGACGTATTGTCCTGTTTGCTTTTAAGTGAAACATAACGCCAAATAATTTGTTAAAATTCTATTATTTTAAACGATCAAAATAAGCTTGAATTTTCCTGGTCGACGGGGGTCGCCTCTGAGATTGTGTGATAACACAAACTCTCTTTGTAATCTTGTTTCAAAACTATATTTTTGAAACGTTTATCTCAATTATAATATACAGTTTTATTTTTAGTAGAATATCTACGCCTCCTCTCATAAAGAGAGTTTAAATTTGGCTAAGATGATAAGGCTTTAAGAGTCTAAACATTGTCACCCCTTTAGTTAGGGCGTTCCGCTTGAATAAAATAGTTCCCTACTATCCTACCGTCATCTGTATTGCGTTGAAGACGAGTGTGAAGGTACTTTTGGTGCCTTCAATGGTGAATTCATTATTTAGTTTGTGTTTGAGTTGAGTCTTGGCTGAATTGTGGAACTGAAAAGACATATAGATTTACATCTACTTATGCTGCAAAGACATAGATCTACCTATCTACCTATGCTGTAAAGACATATACATCCGCCTATGCTGTAAAGACACAGATTTATTTATTTCTACCTACACTGTAAAGATAGATTTACATCCACCTATGCTGCATAGAGGCACACCTGACTAACTTTGCTGTAAAAAGGCATTTGAACAAAACATGAGATGGGGTGCCATTCATTTCTTTGTTCATGTAGTTTGTATATTCAAAGGTACACGCGTACAAATATATAATAGGTACATACAGGTACAGACAGGTACAGACAAGTACAGACAGGTACAGACAAGTACAGACAGGTACAGACAGGTACAGACAGGTACAGACAGGTACAGACAGGTACAGACAGGTACAGACAAGTACAGACAGGTACAGACAAGTACAGACAGGTACAGACAGGTACAGACAAGTACAGACAGGTACAGACAGGTACAGACAGGTACAGACAGGTACAGACAAGTACAGACAGGTACAGACAGGTACAGACAAGTACAGACAGGTACAGACAGGTACAGACAAGTACAGACAGGTACAGACAAGTACAGACAGGTACAGACAGGTACAGACAAGTACAGACAGGCAGTACAATGATATGGCTTGGAATATGGATCAACATCCCCCCCACCCCCCCCAAGAACTTCAAAAATGAGAATACATTTAGTTTTGAATGTTCTACATTTTGAATTCAATCATTTCGTTTGGAGACATAGTTGAGCTGTTTGACGTAGTGGCTGAGTGGTACAGCGCTTGGCTTCCGATCCGAGGGGCCTCGAGTTTGAGCCCGATTGAATGCTGGAATTTGAGCATGGTGATTTTTTAGGACGCCTCTGAGTCCAGCCAACTCTAATTGGTATATGACATACGCTGAAGAAGTTGTGCTGGCCCTATGACACCCTCGTTAACTGCGGCCATAGAAATAGATGAGCTTAACATCACCTGCCACAATAGATCCCAAGGTCGGAAAGGATACTTTTATTTTCACTTTTATTTTACTTGGTTGGGGCTGGCTGGAGATTAGTAAGTAAGGAGATTAGGAGGGATATAAGGGAAAAATTGTGAGAACCTCTGACGACAACGCTGTTGGAAACGGGGGAAAATATATATGTTCTGTGAAAGCCGATGTCCGTAGACGGGAAGAGAGTAACGCCTAAACAAAACAATATAACTGATTGACTGATTTCTTCTTTAATGTTACACGAAACAAACAGCAACTTTTTTGGATTTTAAAACTGTGCCCCAGTTCAGACCAGGTGCTGAATATATTTTAATAGTAACCTCTTTTTTTTAATTGTCATAAGAGTTGAGTCTATGACTCTAGTAACTCTAGGCCTATGGAAGCTTGTCTTAAGAGTTGAGTCTATGACTCTAGCAACTCTAGGCCTATGGAAGCTTGTCCTAAGAGTGGAGTCTAAGACTCCTGGAACTCTAGACCTATGGAAGCTTGGCCTCCATTTGACTGTCTGAACAAATTCTGTCTGAGAAAGATCCAAGCAGATGTAAATTATTACATCCCTATTACCAATGGTTCGTATCCCAGGACTCTCGGATTAAAAGCGAGGCCAAAGACCTGGTACGCCAAGGACCCCCCCCCCCATGCTCCTTCTCTATACCACATCAGATGTACTGGTGTCTGCCAAAAAAAAAGCCCCTCCCCCCCCTCTGAGGAACTGTGTATGGACAGTGACATGTTGGGGCTTTCTTTCAACCCCTCCAGTGCAATGGACTCGTTCCTTGGGCACACTAACGGGGAGGGGGATTTTTTTGTCCAGTTTTCTAAATTTTAACAGTAACCCAGGTGTCTCTATTTTTTAACATTGACCCCAGATGTCTATATTTTTTTTAACATTGATCCAATGTGTCTCTATTTTTTTAACATTGACCCCATGTCTCTATTTTTTAAAGATTGACCCCATGTGTCTATTTTTTAACATTGACCCCATGTCTCTATTTTTTAAAGATTGACCCCATGTCTCTATTTTTTTAACATTGACCCCAGGTGTCTCTATTTTTTAAAGATTGACCCCAGGTGTCTCTATTTTTTAAAGATTGACCCCAGGTGTCTCTATTGTCTTAAAGATTGATCCCATTGATTCTACAGAAGGGAGAGAGACATGTTAACTTACTCCATTTTCTTCTGAAGTGGCTACCTGTACCAAGTAAAACTGTACACTGGTAGCTCCCAGACAGATCACGATAAACTGAAAACATCAACAAAAATTTCTGTTGAAAGTAACAATTTTTTAAAAATATTTTGTTTCAACTTTTTTCCGTTTAGTTTTTTTAAAACTATAATTTAAATGACTCTTTATTTCTAATAGTTTATTCTGATGCTGAAGCTACCATTTTAATGAATATATTTTTTTTCCCTCAGAATTGTTGCCATTGATTTCCCCTTCTTTAGTACCTACAACAGGACGTCAGGGTACTAAAGAATAGTCGCAACACACATTGAAAAACAATTCTTTGAATTATTTGGGCAGAAATATCTTATTATTTCGTCTTTGCTTACTAGGAAATGCATCTAAAATCCAACCTTTGACAAAGCTTATATCAACTTACTCGGCCTGTCTGGTAAAAAGTGTGTACACGTTATTTCTCCCACACCCATACTCTGATCAAGTTAAAATTTCACATAATTATTTATTGGATGGCTGCCTGGTCGTGCGGTTTGCGTGCTGGACTGTCGTTCAGATTTATCGATGTTCCAGGGTTCAAACCCTGCCCGCTCCCATCCCCCGTCGTCCTGCGGGAGGTTTGGACTAGGAAGTAATTATCTTCAACTCTGAAGGAACATCCGAAACATGTAAAACATTTTACAAACAAACATTTTTGACATTGACAAGACATGGATCAATTTAAAAAAAGTAACCAATTAGTCTATTAATTACTGGTAATTAATGATTTCGTTTGAAACCGTCAAGGGAAACTAATCGTTCAGTGTTCACAGTTATGGCTTAATTTATTTGTTTAACTCCCCTTAAATAATTGTTGACGCTATTTCTCCCACAACATTCTTGAACAATTATTTTTATTGTAGCTAACAAAACAGAAATCAATTTTAAGAATACCCAATTAGTCAATTAATTTATAAGTAATTAATTCTTTTGTTTGATATAATATAAGGAAAAAAACGTGTACACTATTGATAGATTTAGTTTTAAGGGCGGAGTTCTTTCCCTTTAGACATGCTATTTTTTTTCTATGGAAGGATTTTTTATATTTTGCTTGGTGGATATAGGCATTAGAACTGTTCTTTCTGTAAAGTAACCCCTGGATTCGAACCAGTGACTTAAAGGTTCAGCGAGAATACGTCAGTACTTACCAAGACAATCAACGGTGTGCTGTGTTTCAGAGCTGCCACAAAGCCGATGGCCGAGAAGACGGTGACAAGAACCCCGGACAGAATGACAAAGGTTCCTATCAGATGAACCCTGGCGTAGTGCAAACATCAACATTGTACTTTCACGCAAGCGAAACACGGTCTGTTAGTTTTAAAAGTTTTATTTCCCTGATATGCTTCTGGGGCGTGGCTGGAACATGTTTATACTAAGAGACCCATGCATAAACTACAATTCAGTGTTTTTTTTTAGGTTCTACTATTTTGTTAAAACACTTCTTATACTTAAAATCGCCAACTATCTTAAAAGTCATGAGACAAAATCTGCAAAATGCCACACTCTCTGTTATCATGCTGGTAAAATAATGAGAAGTCGACAAATAGAAATATTGTCAAGACATTGAGCGGATGATCTATTGGGTATCGAACTTCTGACTGAACTATTTATTCAAATGGAAACAATATCGGGTCTTGGACCGTAATTTCTAATGCCAACACACAATTGAATGTATCAAGCTTCTGACTGGACTATCCATTTCTAATAGAAATAATACTGGCTCTTGGACCGGACTTTCTATCTGATTTATATATATATATATATATATATATATATATATATAATAATGTAAAGGGAATGTATTTATTTCCCCATAGGAATGAAAACCGTTTGACCAGAGTCTTGATAAAACTTGGCTTAAATGTTCCTTGGATAAGGGCGGAGACCGTAGCGTATATTTAATGTCTCTCCCAATTCGGGGGGGGGGGGGGGTAAATAAAACAACAACTTCATTTATCTTTATTAAAGAAGGAAACTACTTGTTGTAACAAAACGGGTAAACACATTTCGCAGTGATTTATATTTGATAGGAATCTGTCGGCTAAACGGGTAAACCCATTTTCATGCTCTACTTTTATTTTCGTGGCAAAATTTAAAAAAAATGTGAAGGGAACATTCGCCAAGTTTGACAAAGCTCTAAATCCGATCCACTAGATCAGTTAACTAAGGCCGGCTAGTTAATAATAAGAATTAAATCAATCAATGAACTGGACTATCTTTTAAAAAAATAAAGCAATAGCAGGCCTTGGACTTTTAGAAAGGATCTAAGGATCTAACTTCAAGCTTCGGAGTAAAATATCTAATGATAACAATCAGACGAGGAATACTCGGGGGGGGGGGGAAACAGAAAGGTGTTTTCCAATTCTAAAACCCATTCTAAAAAAACCCAAAACAAACAAACTGGACAGCACGTACAAAGTGCTACTGACCAGTCTCCTAGATCAATATCCTCGGGTACTTTCTT